>NW_026099573.1:8623044-8669293 GCF_025091365.1 Daktulosphaira vitifoliae | reverse complement strand
AAAAAAAAAAAAAAAAAAAAAAAAAAAAAACACATCATAGTAAAATAATACCTTCTCAGCTTCATATCAAAGCTAAAATCAAGCAAAAATTATGTAATGAAATCTGTAAAATATTTTACTCTTCCAAGTTTAATCACCACCCTAATTTGTCAATTTGATGGTTATATGATATAGTACGAGGGATTTTCAATCAAGACGATTATTTTTTCCATTTGGCAATACAGTGAATTCGTATAAGATAGTGTGGATAGAAAACGATTGTCATGTAATTTTATTGGTGTTTCCCATTATAATTTGAACGAATAGTTTAAAAGAGTAACAGTCATTTGATAAACGTTAAAATTTTTTATATAAATATAATGACAGAAGATAATTTCTATTAGTTTTTTCGCTAAAAAGGCATAATATATAAGTCTAACAGTTAATGCTAAGTACTATATATATGTTACCGAGTTAAAAGAATGCCGATTTATGTAAAAAAAACTAAATTTTAGAATAATTTTCAAGAGGATATCAGATAGAGGATCCATCACGTATTCTAGAAGTGATAGTAAAAGCATACGAATAGAAGGAGAATGTATTAAACAGAATAATGCACCAGATTTGTAAACTTTTAAAATCAAATTTTTTCAGATTTTCACAAAAATCTACGGGTATTTTTGAACACCACTCTTATAAACATCAAAATTAATTCAGTTTCTATAAAAAAATTGAACTTTTTGAATTTGGTTTATAATTAAATGTAAATTTTAAACATTTACAATATTTTCATTTATCCAGCAAAAATTAAGCATGAAATCAATTTTTTAAATTAAATTAATTACTTGATTATCAAATAGCATTTTATGTTAATATCATAACTTATTAGATAATCAGTTTGTTTACATTTTTTTTCAAAGACAGTTAAATTTTTTTTGGTTTTTCATTTTGCAAATATTATTAATGATACTTATAATATATAATACAAAAATCAAGTAGCACTGACAAAATTGAAAACAATATTATTTATCAACATAAAAATATCAAAAAAATGTGTTATATACAAGGCCATGCTAAGGAGAAGGAGAATGTGCCTCAACAGTTTAAGATCCGTAAAAATAAAGTCTAGACTTTATCAGCTATTTTTAAAGACCATAGTAATAATTACAACAAATCCCTAAAATTTTGGAAGGACTGTAGCTGGCCTTCTACCTACTAACAGTTATTTCTCAGATTAAATTTGAATTACAAATTTTTGAATAAATATTTCTTTAGTTCAGTGCAAATTTGATCATTTTCATTGTTTTGAAATAGCTTGAAGAATTATTTAAATGTATTTTAAATTCTAAAGAAATTAACAATCAAAATTAAATAAAACGTTATGGACAAAATTAATCTAACGTTTTATCATAATATAATATATACATTACAGGATATCCCCAAGATAATTAAAATTAGACAACGTAAATTGTTAAAGAATAACTTAAAACATGCACTTATAACTTTATTACAATGTAATATATTAATTACATGAATAACCCAAGATAAATAAAATTAGACAAAGCATGTTAAAAGATGAGCTAAAAAAACCCAAGATAATCAATTCATTGTGCTTATTAGTAAACTTGGTAATCACCAAAACTCAAAAAGATAAAGAGTTGGAAGTGTACAACTATATAAATTATATCTTAAATTATATATAAATTCTATCATAAAATGTTTTAATTTTTAAGGGTAATGTCTTCAACTAGATACGATTTTTGATCTTTTGACGTATTATTCATTAAAATCGGCCAATGAGAGTTAATATTAAGTGGTAACAGACACAAATGATACAATAATAATTTCTCAGCTTCGCATTAAATACTTATTCAATGAAGATAAAACAAGGGTCTATTATAAAAATTATCTTATTATATAATAGAACAAGGAAAAAATATTTAAATAAAAGAACATAGAAAACGTTTATAGCCCTGTAAAATTAGCCATAGATATTGTATAATGCAATCGTTTTATTTGAAATTATATCATTAACTATGATATAATTTTACAATGAACACTTATAGTAATTATATAATATTTTTACTATGCCATATACTGTACGTTTTATATAATATAAAATATACATTATAGGAGAAACACAAGATAAATAAAATTAGAGAACGCAAGATAAAAGAATAACTTAAAAAACCCAAGATAATAAATTGATTACTATAAATATGTTCTAATTTCCAAAGTTCAAATAGTAAAATAGAGTGGAAGTGTACAACTATATAAATTCATTGCTGTCTATTAGTTTTTCAGTCAATTACAACCTTTAGCTCCGATTTAACTACTTATTGAACAAATTAAGTTAAAATAAACCACTCAGCCACAATGAAATTTTTCTCAGTGTTTTTCGTCGTGTGTGTTATTTTATCAGCAATGATGGTTACATCGCTCGAAGCAGTCGGTTTTGATCAGCCCTGTACTGGAACAAATGGATGCAGAGGTAACTGCGACGCAGGATTACATTGTCAGAAAAATAATCCATCATGGGCTGAAGGAAGATGCTACTATAATCCAGGAAACGGAAGACCACCAAACGATTGCTAATCCGTTATGATTTTATCACCATCAAATAATTATTTAAATAAATAACCTTTATATAATATATTTTTTTCTCCAATTTAACCTTTTTTTTAATAAACTTTATATTTTTACAATAAAATTAAAATACTTCATAATTTTATAAAATGTTGTTATTATTAATCTAACCTATTGAATGATTATTTCAAGTATATACGACTTGTTAAAATAACTGTAAATGTGTACATTAAACGGCATGTTAACTTGCATTGGTCAACAAAATGAAACTATTTTTAATCTTCAAACTTAATTTTAAGAAAGTAAGTAAAAACCTTTCAGTTTACTTTACTTTTTTTTTAATTCAAGTTAAAATTTTTATTCTATATGCAAAATTGGTCACTTATTAGATTTTCATAAAAAAGCATGTGTTTTGAAAATTTTATGGTGAAATAAAAAAGTCCAATATTTCATAGTTAAACTATTGTTTTAGCCTTTAAATGTTGATTTTTACAAAAATTTATAAAAAATGAAATTTTTAATAACATTTTTTGTACGACTCACAATTTTGAAATTAAATAGGAAATGTTATTAGTATTTTAGAATGATATTGTTTAAATTAATATTTGACCAGAAAATTTTATAACTACTATTAAGAGTAAATGTATGTCAAAGCTCAACATTTTTTTCGAATTACTATTTTCTTGAAAAAATTTTTGACCATTCCATGTGAAATCGAGAGATATCAAACAATAAGGAAATAGTTTTCTACTGATCTCATTGTTTGTAACAATTGACATGTTTCCTTACTTACTGAATACCTGTATTATATATTTTTGAACTTATATATATATTAGAACTGTTTATTTTTTTTAACTTTATATTTTATTGTAAAAGTACTTCTTAATTTTATAAAATGTTGTTTTTTTGTCAAATATTACTGATTTTAACTATTAACATGTGAAAATTTATTTGTGAAAAATGTTGGTTCAAAATATCATGTTTAATCAATTTTTTACACTTACATCAATTTAAACACTTATTTTACAAAAATTTATATAATAAAAATTTGAATTCTTTACTATATATTTTTTTAAATATAACTTACAATTTTGAAATCAATATCATCAGGAATTTTGAATGTTATTGTTTAAATTAATATTCATTTAAAAACTTGTATTACTACTATTAAAAGTCAATTTATGTGAGTAGCTCGAAATTTTGTTAAAATCACTGTTTTCTTGTATTTGTGACGTGTCATTCCATGTGAAATCGCATAACGTATATTTATGTTGTTATAAATCAGAAATTTTTATCATGGAATTCTTGACGGTTATTAACAAAAAATAAAAATTATTTTTTACTCAATTATAAAAAAATATTGTTATAATAAAAAAAAAAAAAAACCCAGCACAGTGGTGACGTNAAAAAAACCCAGCACAGGGGGGTCGCGGCACAGTGGTGACGTGGCATAGTTGGATCAAGTATAATGATATCTGACAGTGATTAAAAACACTATAAAAAAAAAAACGCTTCGATGATAATCTGTAGATAGTGTTTAATTTTAAAAAATTGGTGGATTATTCCAAAAGCTATATGATCTGCTATTTTCTTATTAATATCCTGAATGAAAATGGGATTATTAAAAAATATTATTTCTCAAAAAAAAATTTACTGATCCATACATTTTCCGAAAAGTTATAGCANAATATCCTGAATGAAAATGGGATTATTAAAAAATATTATTTCTCAAAAAAAAATTTACTGATCCATACATTTTCCGAAAAGTTATAGCATTATTAAATTAAAAATAAAAAAAAAAAAAATTATTTTACAAAAATCGTAATGTTTTATTAACTTTGATGTCTATGTTTATCACGAAGACAAGTCCAGAGGTCAAATTTTTTTTTTCATAAAAAAGTATATTACATTACTTTTAATTTATAATATATGTAAAAGTGTCAGACCTTCCGGAACACTTTCAAAAGTTAAGTTAAAAAAGTTCTACTTTATATATGCATTTTTCAGATTTAAACCCTCCCCGTATATAGGGAAATGGTCCGATTTAAAAAAAAAGTATGTTCAATGAAAGATGTATATAAATACTACTTCTCATGCAAAAATTGTATTGATCCATTTATTTTTTAAAAAGTTATAGCATTTTAAAGTAAAATATGTAGAATATATAATCGAGAATTTTCACACAAGAATAGCATTCGGTAGCCATTTTCACCACGAAGTCAAGTCCAGAGGTCAAATTTTTTTTTTTCATAATAAAGTATATTTCATTGCCTTTAATTTAAGATATATATAAAAGTGTCAGACTTTCTGGAACACTTTCAAAAGTTAATTTTTTGTGGAAAAATTGTCATTTTAAACCCCCCCTGTGGGCTGCTAAAGGGTTAAATTTATAAAAATATATATCAAATGATAGGTAAAGACATCAAGCATCTATAAAAAAAAATTATATTGATGTTTTCATTTTTGAAAAAGTTATGGTAGTTTTAAGTAAAAAAAATTGAAAAAATTCCGAAAATTAGCGATTTTTAAATTTGTAATTTTTTTTTGGAGATTTTCCCCATTTACGGGGAACGAAAGAAAAGTTTAAGGGTAATGTCTTCGACTAGAAACAATTTGTGATCTTTTGACGTATCGTTGAAAGAAATCCGTTCTGTGAGAGCTGAGAAAAAGTGGTAACAGACACAAAAAAAAAAAAACATCATAGTAAAACCAATACCTTCTCATCTTCGCATCGAAGCTAACAGAAAAACAACTTATTGTTTTAAAGCCTATAATTTCATATTGACATAAGTTATTATTGTGAAATTAGCACTGTTTTACTTATAATAAATAGAAGTAGAATTTCATTCCTAAATTTATGAATTTTGAATATTTTAAATATCGAAATATTGATTTAAATTTTTTTATTTTATAGAATTTAATAACAAAATTTGAAGGTCAAACGCATTCCTACTATTAGTCCTAAAAATTAAAAAGTAATAATTATACTAATTAATTTTCTTATACAGTAAAATAACTAAAAAAATTAAATATTTTGGTTGTCAAACGTTGTGTGTGTAGTTCTAAATAATTGATTTAGAACAACAAAAAAAATGGTTGAATTCATTTTATTTATAGTTAAGCAAATAGTTTGTTCGATTATTAGTTTTTACTTTTTCAATAAAATTGTCGTCTCCGCAATTATATTTAGTAATTAAAAAAAATATTTATTGACACTATTAAATGAAAAAAATTCAATAATTTTGTTAAGGAGAACCAATATGGTAATGTACAGTAGCGATTCTAGTTTAAAGTTTATGAAAAAACATCAACCCCTATTGGTGTGTACTAAATAGATACAGGGATAGACTTCATCAACTTTTTTATAATTTAATAATATATTAAAAAATTATCCTATGTTACATGAGGTCAATCTTGTTTTAATTTGTTTTTTATGATTTAAAATATTTATAGAAATAAAATATAATATTTTAATTGTTGAAATCATCTTTTTTTTACAAAACACTTTTAATTTGATTTATTCTCACAAACAAAATATATTTATTGTTTCTTACATAATTTTTTTCTTTCTTAATTACTGTAATTATTTTTAAATAACAGTTTGTCTTTTAATGAACGTGATTAAAGTCAACCTTTGAGTTTTTATTTATCTATTTGTAAAATAAGTGGTTTAAAAATAATATTAATAATAATATAATTACCAGACTAGACAGGTATTCATTAAATGAACACCCGTCTAGTCTAGATTTATAAATGAATTTTATTAGTAAATCTCCAAATTAATAATCGTATGACAAATAACTTCACATCAAAACTAATTTTGTTTTAATGTATATAATGAAACCGATTTCTATTTAAGCATTGAATAAATTATAATGAATATTGTTTAATTACGGATTATACAAGGTTTATATATTATTAATACTAGTAAAAATATTTTTATTGGTCATTTTAGTGATTATAGTGTTAATAACATATATTGGTAAATTAGAAAATATGATTTAACAAAGTAAATGTATTTTTATGAATTAATAGAATATTTTATTCTAAATAAGTTTTAAATTTATAATAAATATTGTCACTTAATAATGAATATATGATTAACAATATTAACTGTTACGAATAAATGTTATTAAATGTTAAAATTGTAAGTTTCAGTAGATCTGGTTCGTTATTAATAAAGATTCAGACTTATGTAGGAATTCTCGTATTTTTTAATCATCATTCAAAACATAGTTAAGTAGTATAAAGATTTTTTCATTATTTCAGGGACTTTTAAAAATATTATTTTTCAAAAAGTTCATAATTTTATATTAATGATTCTGGTCGCTAGGAGCAGTTACCCCCCCTAGTCGAAATACGGCAGGGAAAAAGTATCATGTCGCACCCCCAATTGAATCTAATAGAAGAATTATGGCTAATTATTATTGTTAAAAATCTGGGTTAAGTTTTAAAATATTCTTTAATACTTTAATTTAAAAAAAATCATTTATTATCGTTTTTAGATTATGTGATTATCCCATTGTATTATTTTAATTGTTATTATGTTATCAATAGTAACCGAGAAAATTTTACTGACTAAAGTGAAATATCAATCAAATTTTCACCAAGGATTAAATTTAATTTTTATTCAGTACTTCTCTATATAGTTCAACATTTTTATTTTTAATCTAGTAAAAAATATTCTAGTTAAAAGTTTTAAATTTATATACCTCATGAATATAACTAGATAGTTAAAAAAGTTAATTAGTTTTATTTATTGTAATAAATAAAGAAAAATTATAATTAATCCTATTACAATATGTTTGTATGTTATTAATAATATAATAAAGAATAATAAGTATTATCAAGAGCAAAAATTATACACTACAGAATTTTATTATATCATCACTGAAATTAAAAAAAAAATAGCTTTACCCACCTTTTAACTTTTTGCCACCTCATATAAAAATAGTTCTGACAACCTTTCTTTATCCTCTGCAACCTTAATTTATTAGTTCAAAGATTTTTTGGAGTAGCTTTTATTTTAAATATTTTAACTTTCAAGGAAAAATAGAAAAGAAATATTTGGAATTATACATCTACCTCCCAGAAAAATTATTCGATTTTTGGGTTAAATACACGAATTTGGTAAAATAATGGTAGAAAAAATTACATAAATATTGAACAATAGCGTATCAGAAAACTCATATCAGATTGAATATCAAATACGTTCTATGTACTATCTTAATTCTACAAAAAATTGTATTTGTTCATACTACTGCTTTATTTGAGTTGTTAAAATTCTTTGTATAATAATTTTTATATCATTCTGTAATTAATGATTTATACGTAAATCAAAATTATTTTGATTAAGTAGATTAAATTAAATTTTTAAACTAGCGTGTGTATAAAATAGCAACGAAAAAATAAAAATGTCATGAAAAACAATCAGAGGACACTTCCAAAAAACACTGAATACGATTGATTTTTGTTATAAAATATATATTATATTATACTGTTTTTATTTGTATAATTACAGAATTTGATTAAATAGTTATAATTATAAAACCACAACAGTAGAAAATTACTAAGAATTAATTGTGTTACAAAATTTATATGTAATCATATAAAAATTGAAAAATTAGAAAATAGTGGTTAAAAACATAATATAAAATAAATTTCTTAGCGATTTTTGTATGTAAATGTACTTTTGTTCATGGTTGAATTATGAAAGATTAGCAATTGTTTGGAGGTCTTCCGTTTCCTGGATTATGGTAGCATCTTCCTTCCTTCCATGATGGATTATTTTTTTGACAATGTAATCCTGCGTCGCAGTTACCTCTGCATCCATTTCGTCCTCTACATGGCCTATCAAAACCGACTGCTTCGAGCGATGGAACCATCATTGCTGACAAAATAACACACACGACGAAAAACACTGAGAAAAATTTCATTGTGACTCAGTTGGTTCGTTTTAACTTAATTTGTTTAATAAGTAGTTAAATCGAAGATAAAGAATTGAATGAACTGAAGAACTCGGAACTGCGCTGAGTTTATATAGTTTATGCTTTTTAAACTATTACTAATAAAATAAAAGTAATGAATTGATTATCTTGGGTTTTTTGAAGCTCTTATTTTATCACACGTAATCTAATTTCGTTTATCTTGGGTTATTCACATAATTAATATATTACATTATGATAAAGCGTTTGATGCAATTTTTTATATAACGTTTTATGCAATTTTAATTTCTTTAGAATTCAAAATACATTTTGCTTTAAGCTATTACAGAACTAATGTAAATGATGAAATTTTGTATTAAGCTACAGAAAAAGTTATTCAAAAATTTATAATTAAATCTATTTAGGAAATAGCCTTTAGCCGGTAGAGTAGCTAGGGGAGCTATAAGTCTATAGTGCCCTTTTAGACAGTAGTGTAACAATGGTTAGCTGGGTGGTGGTAGCTCCCCTTTTAAAATTTTATAAAAATTTTTATTTTTAACTATGGTTTTTAAAAATAACTGACAAAGACATAGTTTATATTTTTACTATTTTTAAAGTGTTAAGTAACTTCCCTACATTGGCTTTTCCACTTAACACCGCGGTGAGCATAACATAACTTTTCATTATTTTAACGATAAATAATTTTATTTTATAATAATATTATGTTATGTTTTATAAGTACTATTTAGAATATCTTCAATTTTCATTTGAATGAAAAACTCAAAACTATTTTGGGTTTTTTTAAATTAAAACATATATGATCCTAATGAACTATGATGCCATTTGTTAATTATGTAGTTAATTAAATTTTTTAAATTGATTTTGTTTATAATTTTAGTTGCGGGTTAAAATCATTTAAAAAAGAATCTTTAAGAACCGGTTAAAACCATTTCTGACAAAGAAAATAAAGTGCCAGAACCTCAAATTATTTTTTTTAAAAGAACCGGAACCCTACTAATAACCCATTCTTTTAAAGATTTATATAAAATAAGTTATAAACTATGTCAACACATAAGTTTATAATATTCACACATTGCTGTGTTAAAATATTTATTATGTTATTATCACAATGATATTTTTCGTTCAAAATCATGATTACGATTAATTAGTTGTTTCATGGTGTAATCATAATAGTAATAAATAATTAATATTGTATTATAATAGTGTTGTAAAATTAATTGTCAATTTGTAGTTGTAATGTTCTTGCTTAATGAGGTTTATTTAAAATTTTCTGTGCATATATACTACATTTTCCTGTTTTCTAATATTTAGATATGATAAGTGTATTGTTGTGTCTTTGTTTTTATTTTATTATTTTTTAATTGACAAACTAATCTGTTATAAATTGTTATTTTGGGTTAATGTCCGTATAGTGTATAAAATATAATAATAACATATTCATGAGTTAGCGGTAGTGATCTAAAGAAAAAATATTTTTAAAAGAATATTCTTGGTAACGGAAACACTGTATCTTTCAAAGAATTTTCTTTGGGAATCATTTATATTACATCAAGAAAAGTAATTTTTTTTTTTAACAATTGCCGTAGTCTATTATTATGATTGTGAACAATGTAATTCAACACACAAAAGTTAATATCTCTTTATTATTCTTCAAATCTTCTCCGAGGGGTCTTTGGCATTTCTCTAGGGGGCTGAGCCCCCACGGAGTAATGCCTAAAAGAAACACTAAATGAAAATATTCTTCTATAGACTATGGAGAATAAACAAATTAAAAAAAATAGAACTAAATAATTTCTTAAGAATATTTTATTTAACTTGAAAATTATTGAACTTTTATTTGATTGATAAAAAATGATAACAATCATATACTAACATAAATAATAAAAACTCTCTAAAATATTTAACCATTTATAACAATACTTAATCACTTTGACTTCAAATTAATTAAAAGTAAGTAAATCATTTATTTTAACTTTGAAGTATTAAAATTAATGTTATAATTTTATAAAATAAAAATTTATAATAAACGAATATCATATTTTACAATTAAATTAATACTTATACATAAATATGCATAGCTAAAACTAAAATGAATAATAAGCGAACTACCATTTACGTCATAAATCTTTAATTTTAGAAAGTACTGTTATGTGGGCACTTTTTAATAAATATATATCAATAATAGCACGTGACAAAAGAGAACATGTCACGTTGGTTCACTTTGGCTATATTTTGTTAGCACCACTATAGTGGGTTTTTTAGCACTGTATTGGACACTTAAAAATAATAGATAGCTGATAAAACCATAATATCACAATTAAAACAAAAATATCCACAAGGGTCTTCATCTAAAAATATTTTATAACAATAAATGTACATTATTTAATTTTTGAGAGTGCGGGTGGTAAGAGTTAGGGCATAAAATCATTCAATAAAGTACATTCTGCGAAATTAAACCAACAGCGCCTATGATTCCTATCAATGAGATTTTAATTTTTAATTTTTTATAAATTATATCTATTCTCTCTGTTAATATTTTATTTATAGTGTGTAGTGATAAGCATCAGTAGTACAACACTCGTCTTTAATGGTAATTATTAATGGAGCATAGTACAAGATGATTACAAAACATAAGCGATACATTTTATTAAACTAAATTACAAACTGAAAAAACATATAAAATTTAATTAAGTAGTGTTTATTTTAGAGAAATTTTATTAATAAAATATTTCTTACACAAAAATCATAGAATAAGCTTTTTAGATAAAATATTTGAAAAAATATATATATTTTTATTTTATAAACCATACTAACACACGCACACACACACACACACACATATATATATATATATATATATATATATATATACAGTATTATTGATTGCCTTTTAAATATAGTAATAAAATTTTATCAACATTTTAAGTTTTATGATGACTATTTAATGTGAATAAATATTTTTACATTAATTAACATTAAGATTACATAAATATTAACATTTCAGTAAATTTGTATTTACGCTCATTTGTTCAGGCGTTCAATTTCGTTTATCAATTAAAAAAAAAAAATAAGTATCACGTAAATTATTATTGATTTCTTAATACCTTATTAATTAAAAATCGTATATACGCAGTTTTATTTGTTTTTAAGTTCAAATATTATATTAAAAAAATAAAATTAATACAAATATAAATATCACACTAAGTAAAAGTATTATATGTAATTAATATTTTTAGATAAATAAAAAATTGTAAAGTGATATAATATAGAAAATTTTATAAAATCATAGAGGACAGCACACGTATTTCAATCCATTTTCACAAGGCTGTCGACTCACTTCTCTCATATCATAATGCGAACATCCTTTAACAGGACCATTAATTTTATGGCAACCCGTTGTCCAACATTCTAAACAAAAAAATAATTAATTATTAAGTGTCGTTAATAATATGATGTTAATGTTGTACAATTATATTTTTTAAAGAAATTAAAAAAAATTGTATACAGTTTTACAATCGTTAACACGTTAACCACCAGTTTGTTGTTCGACTTAAAAGTTGGATTTTTTTGACAACCAATAATCATACTTGATCATTTCTTGCACGCCATATTGTTATTAATAATAATACATATAATTATGATCACCAACGATTATATGACAGCCAATATGTTAAAACCATTAGGGTAGCTAGACGTTTTTATTTTTTTCATAAATAAACCCTTTTTTAGAATAAGAATGAAAAGAGGGCTTAAGTCTCTTCTTTTATCTCTTTTCAACTAATGGATTTTACTCGTTAGAAAAAAAATAATGGCCCGGCTGATGTTTAAATATTAAATAATAAGATACCAAATAAAAATTTAACTTGGTGACAAAAAATTACCATCTAACTAAATTTTAAAAAATATCATTAATAGACTGATATAAATTTAAAGCAGAATCAGAATCACCTGGTGAGTTAACATTTATTGGGGTATTAGTCTGACTATCTGGAAAAACTTGTTGTTGATTATTTATTTGAGTGTCTGGAAATACTTGTGGTTCGTTATTTGATTGTACATCTGGAAATACTTGAGGTTGCTGGTTTTCTTGAGATATGTGAGGCTCAGAAGGTATCTGAGGCTCTAGATTATTGCTAGCTCGAGGACAACATGAGTACATAATACCACCACTACATGGTTGTTGTCTGGTCTCGTCCATTCCATATTGTTCACAACCTCTAATTAACCAATCGTCTTTTTGACAACCAGTAGTCCAACATCCTAGTAATAACATAGCTTCGTAAAATTTATTTAAGCAATTGATTATCAATTAAATGATGTTATACAAAAAGTGCCTATCCCACATTAATGATTCTATTTCACAATTTAATTTATTTGGATATAAATGTCATTTTCATTGGTTTAATCATTAAATTAATTTTTGAAATATCATCATAGAATGAAATACCAATAGAACATATTTTTGGTTATGTGGGCAAAATCCGTAATTAGACATTTTTCATCTGGTTTAAAAAAAAATTGTTTCTTTTTTTTTGAAGTTGCTTTTTGTATAACGTCATTTAATTATAGTATAAGGTAAAGTTGTACAATTATTGACACCATAAGAAAAATGTCTAGATTTTGGTCAATTTATTTATTTTCTTACACAAGTTATATTTTTCTCTTTATATTTTATAAATAAAAAATGTTATTTTATTTGAATTATGCTATTAGAATTTGTTTAAGTTCAATACTTTTTGTTTAATTAATTCATAAAAAAATATTTAAAATAGTTATTGGTATTTAAATTTTTCAATAAGTACGAATGTTATTCAGATAAGACAATTATTGGTACCCTTTGTAAAATGATATAGTACCTTTCATAGTTAAGGAAAAATTTTAATTTTGACATAAATATAAATCTTATAATCCGTCTATATATTAAAATATCTTCTCACCTTCGCATCGAAGCTAAAACATTAATTTTAAAAACTAATATACCATCTTTTATTAATAAAATGATTACAAATGTGTCAATAACTCTATACCTCTACTAATAACTGTACACTTTACCCTTCTAAATATATTTTAATGAATCATACTAAACTCTGATGATCGCACTATGGATTGAGTATCAATGATGAAACTAGGTGCTCAAACACAATAAGTATAAAGAATGCCTGCATCGCATGACTGTCGATTTGTTTCAACCCTATTATAACATGTTATTGGTCGCATCCGAATAAAAAATTCCAATAATTCACATCCCAATTATGTTTTTGATAACCCGTAGTGCAGCAATCTATTGATTATAATACATTTTATTATTTTTCTCATATCAAATGAAGTTCTAATAAACTTATTTAAAATCTTTTTAAAACTAAAAATTTTAAAATAATTAATTAATAGTCTGTATTAGAAATCATAAATGATTCCTAATAACTATAAATTTAGCTTTTATATTTATAAGATTAAATCACAATTTTCGAACATATCTACTTTTCAAAACTCCTACCTGTAGCTATACTTTTAAAATTAAACATTAAGAGGGGCGTCTAAGAAATTATTTTTAAGTATGAAATCGTATCTCAAGAGTGTACGAATTCTAGAGAACTAGTTAGTTACAGAGAGATGGTGTATCAAATTTAAGATTGATAATAATATCTACATACCACATGGACGATGTTTGGTAGAGCATTTTTAAAGAGTTATAGGCGTTTGGATAAATGCAAAAAATTGTTCAAATAATTAAATGTTTTTTAGAATCGATTAATCAAAACTTACAAAATACTGGTCCACAAGTTGTAAAAGCCTTATATGTTGATAAAAAGTTTTAATGGTTAGATTCCAAGGTGCAAAATCATCAGAATGAAGATAGTTAAATCTATAAAAATCCAAAAAAATTGTTAAAACCTGATGTTTGGCTGGTTGAACTAGATGAACTTCCATCTTTTGAGCAACACGTAAACAAAAGTCCTCCGTCACATGATTGTCGACCTATTTCTTTCATACCATACTCAGCACAACCTCTAACAGCCCATGTATCCAATTGGCAACCTGTAGTCCAACATTCAGTGCGAACAAAATTCATCAACAAGGAACAATAGATTATAAAAAATAAAATAATATTGTACATTTCAAAAACTATAAAAAGAATATTTTTAAAATTCAATATTTAATAACTGTTTAAAAATTTAAATTTATATTAGAATAGTAATTGTTTAATTATTATCAATTTTTTAATGCACTAAAATATCAAGTACATCTGCGAATAATTGTAATAAACAACAAGAGTTGATAATTCAACACTGAATAGAAATAGGAAACGGTAACGGAAACCCTACCTAACTAAAATTGTTGGCTTATTTTAATGTTGTTTGCAATAACGTTCAATAACAAAAACAGGTTTTAACCAGACCCGTGGAAAATAACGGCAAGTAATTTCAATATAATAATATATAAACTTCTATATTAGATACGAACAAATATTCGTTAGCTACTTGTTATTTAATTGAAATTATCAATTAATTAGGTACACAGTACACGCTGTAAAAACCAAAACATACGGAAAACCCAATAAAAACTTATAGAATAATGAAATGTTTGCATGACGCATGTAATAGTTATAAAGAAACGTTTTGTATGCTTTTATTTAATTTTAATTAATGCATATAATCGTCCACTACTTTTTTTAATAAAAGTATAAAGAGTAAATGAAAAAAACAATAGAAACTACTTTTTTGTACACTAAGAAATTGATGATTAAAATTTCAAAACGTAAAAAATAGTATTTAACAAACTAAAAATTTTAATTAGTTGAATGTAGAGATTTAATGTGAAGAAGCAAAATAAATTATGTTTGCTACGTTTAAAAATAATTACAAATATAATAAAAAAGTCATCCTTAGTACTTTATTTTAAATAACTACCTTGTCATCTAAATAAAAAAAAAAATTGAACCATTTAAAACTGAGAACAAATTAAGTATACAGTATAAGCTTCACGAGATATAGTTATTTTTGAACATTTTATCATATTTTAGTTTTTTTTTATTAATATGCCTGTGTGTCAATATATATGTCTTTGTTATTAGCTTTTTCATGAATATTAAAAGTGTTATTTATTTTCTAAATAAATATTACGAAAATATAAGAAATATAAATGAACATTCCATAATTATAAATATATGTTTTTTTACGTACAAAAAATTCTAGTAAGTAGTAATGATTAATATCAATAACTAATAATAAAAATAATAATAACATAAAATTAATTATTTATTTATTCAGTATCCATCTTTCTTGTATAGAGAGAGAGACTATATACAAATATATATTATCCTGGTTCTAAAATTAATATCATATATAATTAATTATTTAATTGAAATCGTCATGTCTAGTGTTTTTAAAAAGATTAACACTTGATATTCTACATCAAAAATTAAAAATAAGTTAATATTTTAATTATATCGTAATTTTTAGTAATTTAATATTATATTGCAATTAAAGTTACAATGATATAGAAAATAAAATAATAATTTAATATGAAAACAAAAATGTTAATTAAACGATCTATTTTGGATTAATTATAAACATTTAAATAATCCAAGAACTATTAATATTCATTTTTTTTTTATAATATAGACGATAAAGGTTTTAACTTGATTTGATGTGTTTCAGTATTTGTGCCCCATCAATGATGAGACACTATATAATATTATATATTATAATATTGTAGTGCTATAATAATTATTAACACATATATTGGTGTGACACTTTATGCAACAACGGTAGTCACTTAGTAATGAATTTAGAAAATGTTTATGACACCGCCTGAGAATTAACAGAGGATGTCAGATTCCACTTTGCAGAATCGACTTAATGCGGTTATTTTTGCGAGATTATATTCAATAGTTTCAAAAAGAGATTCTACACACGCTGTAGGGAAACGTTGTAAGTCTTATCTCTGATTGATTTCCTGAAAGTAATAAAAAGTGATTTACTGTCCTATTCATTGCGTAAACCGAAATGTCTCATAACTAGCGGTCGAATTTATATTCTCTTAAAATCCTTAAAATATGATGTTTTTATGACACATAAAATAGGCAATATATTCTCATAATATTCTTTTAAAAGACCACATATATGATGTTTTATGTCCTTAAATATGCAAAATATTCTTTTAATATTAAAAAAAAAATTCAGTTTAAATTTATTTTTTTACTAATTTAATTAATTTTACAATAACAATTAATTACTATATATTGTTCAATGTGTTCCGGTGTCATTTTAGTACGCCGGTTTGTAAGAATATTTTTGTAGATGCTAAAGGACCGTTCGACATCAACCGATGTCACTGGAGAATATTGCAAGTCGCCCATTATAGTCAGTGAATAATTTTCCGGAAGTTGTACTGTGTTATTTCCAGTAAGAACTTGTCCAATGTTTTTCAAAAATTTGTATCCTTTGTTTTTTTGTTGAAGTTGCAATATTTTTGTTTTTACTACTTCTCCTTTTTCTCCTGGTATCTGCTCAAGTTGTGTAAAAGTGTTTTTGATAATATTTATCATATAAACTAAGGGAATATTTGATTTTTCTAAACTTTTGATAGTTGTAACAATTTGAAGAAAATTAGTTTTGATAAAAATCAAATCATTTTTTACAGACTGTAGGTGTAACATATTTTTGTATTTTTCAATACTGATTGACGACTTTTCTTCACTTAATTTGTCTATAACCTTTTTCAAACCCTCAAAATTATCGCAATTAAATACTGTGGCTTCCACCCAAGTTCTCCATCTAGTTAATACGGATTCTGGGGGTATTGGCACATTGGGCAATATTTCTTTGTACATCTGGACATATGGCGCTTTTAAAAATACTTTTTTTAGATTACTGATTAATTTGTTAACATTTGGAAATATTTCTCTGCAACCTTGTTCATCATGTGAGCTACACACGTAACGTGAATTTGGGTAGAAAACTTTTAGTATATCACCAGTTTTTGTCATATATGGAGCTGCATCCGATAACATTACCAACACTTTTTCGTCATTTCCACCCAACGGCCATAATAATTTTAATCCATCATAGATAAACCAAGCAACAGTGGAATGATTAGTTTTTTCCAAAACTTTGCATGTCAGGAGAAATAAGGGAGTCGGAGTATTTGATTTTAATATACCCACCAGTAAATTTGTAACGTAACGACCGTTTGTTTCTGTAGTTTCATCTACAGCAATCCAAATATTATTTTCATCAATTTCATTTTTAATTTTCGTTGAAGTATTATGGCTCGAGATAACTTTTAAGTAACGCACTTTCATCTGGGATATGTTTGCCAGTGTATTCCTCTAAAATGTACGTAATTGAGGAACTTCCAATTTATACCAAGGAATATTAGCTGCTACTAATGCTTGACACAAATCTTTGTTAAAATCATTTAAGTTGTTTTCATTGGGAGTAGCTTCTGATAAAAATAATTGTTTTGATGAAGTATTTAATTTACGTTTTAAACCATTTTTATGTACAGCCGTATGTACATGTTGTGTTACCTGTGATTTTTTGGTGCAAGGAATATTTCTGTCACAGACTTGACAAAAAATTGTCGTGAAAATCGTTTGTTGGTTATTGTACGACGAAATCCATTGAGCAAATAAACTTTTTAAACTGCATGAAGTTTTTGGCATATTTGTGTGTTATAGACTATAACATACAAATACTATAACTTATAGTAATATGAGGCAAGTGGAAAGACAATATGTAAGCATTAATATATCGCACGACTAGTAGACGACAAATAGTCGTGACAGCAACGAAATAACCTTGTGCTATCGCAATCGATAAGGAATACCTGGAGATTAATTTTTATTAAACCCAGAAACAAATCATTTAGTGAACATTGTATTTATCAAAGTGCTGATATACGTGAAATATGTTCATTATATGCCAGTATTACAAAAATATTCTCTAACCCCTAAAATATACTTTTTTATGCAAAATAAATTTTTTCTTGTGAATTCTGTGTTTCGTGAATCATAATGATTTCTCACTACCATTTAACTGCATAGACTAGAAACAAATATGTAAAATCATAAAAATCCGACCTCTACTCATAACCATTGAATTGAATTCAAAGAGTACAATGTATATTTTTGACACTTTAATAATTAAACAGTTATATTAATAATAAAAGTAAATGATAAAAATTATGCAATAATAATTATTCTTTTTGGTGGCAATTTTTACGTACGTTCTCTACTTAAGTTTATATTATTTAACTTAAAATTACCAATAATATGATATCACAACACAATTTTTCTCAAATAATCAGCTTAATTCGTTTTATTTAAAAAGAAACAAAAATATCCATAATGAATAAATACCTATTATATCAGTCTTACTTTAGGAACTAATTCAATTATGTAAAGAGAGAAGTATAAGCTTTTGGATCACGGGTGGTAACGTATTGTTACGAGCACCGTTGCAAAAGATTGAAGTCAGTAAAATCAATAAAAAGTATGCTCGATCAAATTAGTGCGCAGGACCGGTCTAGGGGCAAAATATACAATCAACATCAAGCCCAACCCAACGCGTATATACGTTGCGTACATTTTCTATATTAAGGGGCACCGTCCCGATTTAACCAAGTATATTAATGAATTTTTTTCATTTATTTCGGTTTTAAATTTCATTTATAATTTTTTTATTATTACTATTAACATTAATTGTGTTGTAATACATCTTTTTTATATTACCTGCTACACCGTAGTAGTTTATCAATCAAGATTTAACTCGTTGATAAATCTAACCTTAATTTATTTAAATATAATAATACATAGCAATACTGCAAATTAATTTATATTATAAATTGACACTTAATGCTGAAAATGAATTTTTCCACCAGAACCCTTTCACTTATAAACTACGTAAATAAATATTTTTGCAAAATATAAAAAATTAAAAATAAGTGTCAATTATGTCTGTTTATAATCACTACACATAAAATAGATGTGAAAAATTTTTATTTGACAGTTTCAAACAAAATAAAGTATAAAAAACCCAGCACAGGGGGGTCGCGGCACAGTGGTGACGTGGCATAGTTGGATCAAGTATAATGATATCTGACAGTGATTAAAATCACTATCAAAAATAAACGCTTCGATGCAAATCTTTAGATAGTGTTTAATTTTAAAAAAATTGGTGTTTTATTCCAAAAGCTACTTGATCTGCTGGTTCCTTATTAATATCTCGATTAAGATAAAGTATGTCGAATGAAAAAGGGTTTATTAAAAAATATTATTTCTCATAAAAAAATTGTGTGGATCCATAAACTTTTCAATAAGTTATAGCATTATAAAGTTAAATATAATATAAATAATAAAATCGAGAATTTTCACACGAAAAATGCATTCGGTAGCCATTTTCGCCATGAAGACAAGCCCAGAGGTCAAATTTTTTTTTATATAAAAGTATATANTTGTTAAATATAATATAAATAATAAAATCGAGAATTTTCACACGAAAAATGCATTCGGTAGCCATTTTCGCCATGAAGACAAGTCCAGAGGTCAAATTTTTTTTTTCCAAATTAAAGAACATTACATTAGCTTTAATTTAAGATATATATAAAAGTGTCAGACCTTCCGGAACATTTTCAAAAGTTATGTTGAAAAAGTAAATTTGTTGTGAAAAAGTTGTCATTTTAAATCCCCCCCTGTGGGCAGGTTAAGTGTCAGATTTACAAAAAAAATATACCAAATGATAGGTAAAGACATCAAGCATCTATATAAAAAAAAATTATATTGATATGTTCATTTTTGAAAAAGTTACGGCAGTTTTTAGTAAAAAAAATTGAAAAAATTTCGAAAATTAGCGATTTTTAAATTTGTAATTTTTTTGGAGGTTTCCCCCATTTACGGGGAACGAGGGAAATTTTTTCAATTTTGAAGGGTAATGTCTTCGACTAGATACAATTTGTGATCTTTTGACGTATCGTTGAAAGAAATCCGTTCAGTGAGAGCTGAGAAAAAGTGGTAACAGAAAAAAAAAAAAAAAAAAAAAACACATCATAGTAAAACCAATACCTTCTCAGCTTCGCATCGAAGCTAAAAGTTACAAATCTCTATTATAAGACATACAGAACAAATAAATAAAATACAACAATTTCATGAAAATAATAAGAACTATTATTAGCAAGTTAAAGTGGTGTTAATCAATATTAGAACATGAAAAACAAATCTGTACATTAATATAGCTCATGTTTAATTGACAAGGTACGCAATCGTAATTTTTCACTAAAGTATAAGTTATAAAAAAAAAAAAGAAAATACATAGAATCAAAATAAATATCCATGATAAAACTTTTTATAAAATGATATAACAATGCATCGTCTTAAAGTAATTAATATAATTATTAATTAAAAATTATGTCTATCTTTAATATCATATTTGAATTATCAATTCAAAAATCGCGCGATTTTAAAGTGCATTCGGCAGCGGTCGTATTTCTCTGATTGTATAACGAATGCACAAAAACACAAGGCGATACACATGCGTGTACTACGACAAAGACCAACATTTATTTTAGAAAATAAGTAGATAATAAGGGAAAGTCAGCCACTGGAGATCTAATGTTGTTCACGCCAAGTGTGAGAGCTGCACTGGTTGGGTGTGGTCAGCTAGTAGTACTTGTGCGCTATCAGCTGTTAGGACGCCTTATCATCGGCCCGTGTTGTTCGGGCGTTTTTTTTCAAAATATAATGTATGTACCTGTTTTAAAATTATACAGTGTTAGGTTAAATTGGCTTGTTAGTTAAGTGTTATTTTTTTGTATTATTGAAAGAAAAAAACGTTGTTCAAGTTTTATGTCAAAATACATTATCCATATTATTTTTTAAAGGCATAAAGTTGTTTTCAGTTTTTTTTCTTTTACATTGGCTGGTACATTATTACAATAAAATTGCGGGTATTGTATTACTGTTATAAATTATAATTAATTTTATTCATATGGAGTATAACTAAATGTAAGTAGTATGGATTATCATATTTATTAATTATTTAATTTAGAAATAATAAAACATTGGTTGTTGTTATTTGAATAATTCATTATATTTATTAAGTAAAACAATCTTAATTTGGATTAACAAAAAATAATTTTCATTTAACAAATTTTAAATTGATTAAGAAATTTTTGTTGATTATTAATTGCTCCTATTTTAAGCCACACGACGAAGTTCTGTTCCCCATTTTTATTTGGGGTTTTTCAGAACAGCCCAAGCGACAACAAGCGACAACAAATGTCATCAATATTCTTCAATTAATTTCTATTGAAAGAATATTAATGATACGCAAAAATTCATTATCCAAATTTGGATTATCATTTTTCAAAGCTTCAACCACACATAGAATATCGTGATTTTTCTTCCGAGCAGCAGTATATTTTTCATTAATAATTAACTCATTTTTAATTAATAATCTATATTTTCCTTGTTTAACTAATTCTAAATATTTGGCATAACTTTGTTCATAACTGAGATGTTGAATATTCTAATATTCAAAAATTAAAAAAAACAAATTAATATTTGAAATACAGTGATTTTTTTATCATAACCCACTTAATTATACTTACAAAATAAAAATAATTTAAACATTTTTTTTTGTTATCTTTAGATACACATTATTCTTGAATTATCAACTATGTAATACTTTTTAAACCCATCTCTTATGTATGATATACATGTAAAATACACGAAGGATTACAAATACAAAATAGGTATCTATTTGGTTTTTTATGACATCACTATCACAGTCACGGAGTGTTATTGTCAATTATGACTATCAATAGGTATAAATTCTGTATTGCTAGTGGTGTATTTATAAACGTACAACGATGAGCCTTCTACTGCTAGGCTTTCTATTTTGTTTTACATTGGCTCTCGCGTATTGGATACGAATACGCGCCATTTATTTGAAAGCGATATACTTCAAACAGAAATTCCGACATTTGATGTTTTACATAAATTTGTTAATAAGCGCTGTAAGATATTGGAAAACAGTAGCTGTTTTGAGAACATAGACACACACCATAATCAAAATTCGTCTTATTCCAATAATGTTTTTAATGTATCTACCGTTGACTCTCAAATGTCACTCTTGACATCATGCGCTGCGTCGTCTATCAATAATAAGTGTATTTGTTATACCACAGACACGCATACACTCTATCGTTGTACGGCATTCAAACAGTTATCAGTTCAAAGACGCCGTGATTTTGTCAAATCAAACAAATTATGTTTCTCGTGCACGAGTCCTTCACATAAGGTCAACGCTTGTACTTCTACGTCCACTTGTAGACAGTGTAACAAGCTTCATCGTACAATGCTAAACATGGATTTCAAATCGAATGTGTATCATCGACTAATATTACGTCAGACTCTAGACAATCTCCATCTGAAGAATCAAACATCCAGTTTGCCGGTACTGCACGTACAAGTGATTAGTACTGCAGTTAATACTGCAGTAGTGATTAGTACGGCAGTTGTTCGTCTTTCAGATGAATATGGTAATTATCATTCGGTCCGCGTACTATTAGACAGCGTCTCTCAAATTTCGGCGATTACCGATGAGTGCGCTACGCGTATTGGACTAACGCGTCGTCCATGTCAAACAGAATTAATTGACCTAACTCACAATACGGTTGGTCAAGTAAAAGCTTGTACTTCTTGTACTTTTGTACCTCATCATACAACGGTTTCGGTTTTCAGTTGCAAAGACTTATTTATTTTACCACAAATAACGTCACAAATGCCAACTGTCTGTCAATCGTCTACCGTTCGTGCACGGTACGATCATTTGTTATTAGCCGATCCGCAATTTCACCAACCGGCATGAATTGACATGCTTATCGGCAGTGTTAAGAATCCCTGAATATTATTCTATAATTGTGTAGAGTATATAATACATGGTCGTCCGACTGTCGTCGAACACAGGAATGTGGTAATCATCCAGTTTATCGTAAATCTTCTTCTAAGCTATGTGAGATTTTATTGTTAGAAAATACACAAGATTTACCTCAATCACGCAAAATCATTTATGTATCATTTAATAACAGTATATGGAATCGGTTATCGAATACTAATTCTTGGATTTATTGTACGCGAGACGAACTAGTGACTCTGAATTGTAAATCTCCTCAACGCACCTTTTCTATTTATATAAAAAATATTGGTCGTTTAACAATATCTCCCACTTGTTTTGTTCATACCACTTCGNTTAACAATATCTCCTACTTGTACTGTTCATACCACTTCATTAATTCTAACGCCCATTTCAACTGTACTCTACAACCATTCTAATGATATAGTCCCTCTGAATCCTATGTTTAACTTAATTAACACGTACACAGAATCCATTATTAAGGCAACCCCACAACAAATAACAAATACCGATTTATTCAACGATCTTTGTAAATTAGTTAAACATACTACAAATTGGTATACAAATCCAAATAGCAATAATTTTTTACTAAGTCATTATCATATTGTAATCATATATATTTGTTTGTCAATTTGTATCATATCAATTATAATTGTCGCTGTATTCTTTAAGTGTAAGAAAAAAGTAATTCAAGTATATACCACTGAAATTACTAATACACATCTCTGAATCTTTCTATTTTAAATTATATAATTCGCCAATATGAAAAACATTCTAAATCCCTTTGCAATTGTATAACTTTCTTTATCTGATTTCCCTTGAGTCAATGGGAATCATTAGACCCCCATTGCTCATTTAGGTTGAGGGGTGTTAAGAACCCCTGAATATTATTCTATAATTGTGTAGAGTATATAATACATGGTCGTCCGACTGTCGTCGAACACAGGAATGTGCTGACCAAGGGTTTTAGGGCAACCATGGGCAAAAGATTCCCGCTGTAGGTACCCTACAGTCAGTCGTGGTTTAGTATGCGCTAGTTACACTCATTCTAAATCATTCTATGTCATTCTATTTTATTATTCTATTCATTTGTATTAATATTAATAAATAACGTGTATTGTATTATTAATTGTGTCAATCAAATTATATATTCTAAATTTTTATTGAAAAGTGAGTGTTTTCTTTTTCTTATTAATTTTAATTCCTTTTACCACGTGGGCCCGCACAACAGGCAGTGACATGTTTCCGTATTTGAATCGGATTAATACAAAGACCATTTATTCTGAAGGATTGCCATCAGCAATTAATACTTATCTTGGTTGGGTAATAGTAAGCAAGATAAGTCAGTCGCGTTACAGTTCGTCACCGGAAAAAGTTTTAACAGTTATGTCACGTCCATTGTTTAGTAACTCTTCGCAAAATATTCATTCTTATAAACCAAAGTTTCATACAGGTTTGTACAACATTAAAAAGAACATCTACAATCATTGGCCTTTTGATGATCAAACTCGTTGCTCTTTACTAAGAACGACCAACGCACCAGCACAACGTCTTACAACTAAACACCACCGCGTATTTTAGTCTCTCGTATATAAACTGTTAAGGACCGTACAACTTGATTCGTTGACCGTTTCCTTACATAGTCCCGTATCTTTTGATAAGTGCATATAAGACTACGTTAAATTATTATTTATTTGATTATATTTTGTTCACGTTGTTATTTCATGTTATTATTAAGACTACATCTCAAGCTAAGTTCATAATTACTCAAGTTATTTTGAAAGCCTTCGTCTTTCAAAGCGGGGATTGTTTATGGTACAGAACGATCTAGTTGACCAGTTGTTACAAAAATCATTGATTATACTTTTTCGTGAGACAGCTGATCACCAGCATCTTGCTTTACTCACCTCCTTGCCCACTCATCACGGCAAATCCATGACCTCCGTGTCGGTTTTCATCCGTGTACAGTTCTTTGTCGTAAGTCAATTGTTTTCTTATGTGTCACTTTTTTCTGTAACAAGCGCCTTCACTTGAATGGTAAATCGTCCGGCCGTTGTACGCCATAGTTTTTTATTACTTGTTTATTGTACCCTTGTGCTCAAAGTTTACGTGCCCTTGCACGCCACTAGTGATTGGGCCCTGACCATCACTAAATATCTCCATTGCCGTAGTCTGTTCTCATCTGCCATTACGTACCTGGATTTACACTCTAACTCGTCATATTCAGATGTTCGACACCATTACCACAAGATCTCATACAGTCCACATATCATCATCAACAACTTCATCTATTCAGCTGAGTTTATATTATTTTTTAATGTTATTTATTGTTTGTTTTAATTGAGATTAACTATTTTGTTTTATGCCGCTTCGCCGGCCATTAGTATTCAAGGGCCCCCCGTTACCTCTTAAATTCAAGATACTCTCTGAGGAATTTCTATTATATGTGATTATTTGTTATTTAATTATTGCCTACTCGCGTTTACTTATTGGATGTATAGTTGTGTATGTATTGTGTACGAGGCAGCTAGACCGTAGGACGGCTAGTTGTGCACCGCGCTAGAATGCCGTTTTACCTTAAGCCTGTTTAAAAAAAAACGTTATTATTGATGCGGGAGAGGGTCACCTAGGAGATGACGGCTAACTATAATAATATGCGAATATCCAATTAAAACCAATTAGCTACCTCTATTTGTAATCCCTCGTTTATTATACATGTATATAAACTCAAAATTTTGAAATTTTATACATATTAAACGAATAAAGTTAAATTAAACATTCACATGCCATTTACTATTTAATTAAAAACTCAAACATTTTATTAAATTCAAAATATGTGTTCCCATTTCATAAAACCAAAGTTGACACCCATATAAGGCATAAGGGATAAACTTAAAAAGTATTACATGGATAATAATTTAAGAATATGTAACTAAGGGTAACTAAAAATATATATATATTAAAATTATATTAATTATGTAAGTAATTGAGTGGGTTTTGTTATATAAATAAAGAAATATGAGGAACACAGGAAGCTTGAAAACATTCTGATATTTTAGAATTTAATGAACTCTATATGAAAATTTAAATGAACATTTTTAAAAAATTGTAGAAAAAAAAATATTAATTTTGCTTTACATTCAAATATAGCAAAAAAAAACTAGCTTTTTTGTTATAACTTAATGTCAATTTTTTTATACTTAATAAATATTCAATTATACGATATTTATATAATTTTATAACATTACAATTTTTGTCTGAATATAACAAATTGTATACATTTTTTTTTCTTTAAAATTTAATGTTGAGGAAAATACAAGCAAAGTTATAAACATTCCACTTTTAGTAAAAATATTTTCATCTCATGTGAAGTGAAACAGTTTGGTAAAATGTTAGATATTTTAATTACTAGGTGACGTGGCATAGTTGGATCAAGTATAATNGGCACAGTGGTGACGTGGCATAGTTGGATCAAGTATAATGATATCTGACAGTGATTAAAATAACTATAAAAAAAAAACGCTTCGATGCAAATCTTTAGATAGTGTTTAATTTTAAAAAAATGGTGGATCATTCCAAAAGCTACATGATCTGCTAGCTCCTTATTAATATCCTGATTAAGATAAAGTATGTCGAATGAAAAAGGGATTATTAAAAAAATTATTTCTCATAAAAAAATTATGTTGATCCATACACTTTTCAATAAGTTATAGCATTATAAAGTTAAAAATGTAAAAAATAAAGTCGAGAATTTTCACACAATAATAGCATTCGGTAGCCAATTTCACCCTGAAGACAAAATAAAGTACGAAATTTTTTTTTTCCATAATAAAGTGCATTACATAATTTTTAATTTAAGAGGTATATATAAAAAATTCAGTATTTTCGGAACACTTTCAAAAGTTAAATTGAAAAAATAAATTTTTTGTGAAAAAGTTGTTATTTTAAATCCCCCCCTGTGGGCTGGTAATGAGTCAGATATAAAAAAAATATACCAAATGATAGGTAAAGACATCATGCATCTATATAAAAAAAAATTATATTGATCCATACATCTTTCAAAAAGTTATAGCATTATAAAATTAAAAATATAAAAAAGAATTTTTTTACAAAAATCGTGTTTTTTTTATTAACTTTGATATCTGTTTTTTCTACAAAGATAAAATAAAGTTCGAAATTTTTTTTTTTCCATAATAAATTATATTACATTAGCTTTAATTTAAGATATATATATAAAAGTGTCAATATTTCCGGAACACTTTCAAAAATTAAGTTGAAAAAGTTCTACTTTCTATATGCATTTTTATGTTTTGAACCCCCCCTGTATTAAGGGAAATGGTCCGATTTAAAAAAAAGTATGTCGAAAGAAAGATGTATACAAATAATACTTCTCATAAAATAATAATTATTTTATTGATCATTACAATTATTGTAATGATCCATACATTTTTCAAGAAGTTATAGCATAATAAAGTTAAAAATGTAAAATACAAAATCGAGAATTTTCACACAAAAACAGCATTTGGTAGCCATTTTCACCATGAAGATAAAATAAAGTCCGAAATTTTTTTTTTCTATAATTGAAAATTGAAAATAATAAAGTATATTACATAAGCTTTAATTTAAAATATATATAAAAGTGTCAGTATTTCTGGAACACTTTCAAAATTTAAGTTGAAAAAGTTAATTTTTTGTGAAAAAATTGTCATTTTAAATTCCCCCACTTTGGCCAAGTCTAGGGTCGAATTTATAAAAAAAATATACCAAATGATAGGTAAAGACATCAAGCATCTACAAAAAAAAATTATATTGATTTTTTCATTATAAAAAAGTTATGGCAGTTTTTAGTAAAAAAAATTGATAAAATTTAGAAAATTAGCGATTTTTAAATTTGTAATTTTTTTGGAGGTTTCCCCCATTTACGAAGAACGAGGGAAATTTTTGAGGTTAATGTCTTTGACTAGATACGATTTGTGATCTTTTGACGTATCATTGAAAGAAATCGGTTCGGTGAAAGCCGAGAAAAAGTGGTAACAGTCATACAAAAAAAAACACACATCATAGTAAAATTCATACCTTCTCAGCTCGCATCGAAGCCAAAAAAATAAATAACAAGTAATTATGAAATAATAGGTCATGCCATTTGTTTTGATAAATAGATTAACTATAGTTTGTTTTCAATCTTCCTTCAAGAGGTCCAATTCATTTTTCTTAATTTAAACAATACTTATTTATAAATAAATTTTAGACAACATGTATACGAACTCTAATTTTAATTCTATTAGCATTTTCAATTTCTTGCTTTATGTCTCCAAAATTTTTCTTTATCTGGCTTAATTCTTTACATGATGTAAAATAGTGACTTTCTATGTTGTCTTTTTCTTTGTGTATAATATTTAAATTTATTTCCAAATGTTTACACTCCTAAAATTCCATATGTAATAATTTTAAAATCAATTTTTTTAAATAAAATATATAAAGTGAATGTGAGAAAACATTTTGGGATCTCACTTTTTAAGAAATACTTTTTTTTTTTTTTTTTAATATATTTTGTTGTAAAAAATCACATAGACCAAAGATGTTGTTCTAGAATAATGCATTGATGAAGTTAAGAAAAGGCCTTGGGGGCTAAGCCTCTCTAAAAATTAAGAAAATTATAAAAAATGTGATGTAAAAATATTTTTTAGGTGGAGTATAATTATCATTAAAACCCAGAATTTTTTTCTGAACGTAGCTTATGGTGTAGATACATAGATAAGAAGTTTCTTATTTCCTCAAAATTATATTTAAATTGTTTAAATTTTAGAAGAATTCAAATCCACCCTCCCATCAATTACACCTCTACATTATAAAACTATCCAAGGATACTTAAGACAATATTTGAGGCTATTTTCTAGGAATTTACAAGTAAATTTTATTAAATATTAAGATGAGAAAACACTTTTATTATTATGTATATATATATATTTTTTTTTTACTGTATTAAATAATTTCCCTTGATAAAATTAATTTTTTGGCTGATGACAGAAAACACCTTTTCCTATCTATATCTTTAATGATCTTATAACGCTATTCTTGTGATTTATCAATTTTTAGAAAACAACTGACAAGTATAGAAATTAGATATACAATTAACACTACTAATACATCTTTAAACACTATAGTTAAAATCTTACTTAAACTTTATACTATAAATTTATATTAACAATGATTTTAAATACAAATTATTTACAAAATTGTTTTTAAAAAAAACCCAGCACAGTGAGTTCGCGGAATAGTGGAGACGTTGCATAGTTGATTAAAATCACTATCATAAGAAACGCTTCGATGCAAATCTGTAGATAGTGTTCAATTTTAAAAAAATGATGGATAATTACAAAAGCAACATCAACTTCTATTTCCTTAATTATACCCAGATTAGTAATTCCTTTAATTATTTATTATATAATTTTTAAAATTAATTGTTTTCAAATTATTATTGATTTTGATTTTTAATATGTTAAAAGTAATCATTTTGAACCTACTTTTTATTTTCCTTTTAATAAAAAAAAAATAATTTGTTACCTTAACTTATAGTTCAACTATGAATGTGTTAAAACTTTCATGGATTGTCTTGTTGCTTGAAGTGCTTGAGGATATATCCATGTTTACATGGATATATCCTCAAGCACTTCAAGCATTATAGTTCAATTTGCAAGTTTAAAATTGACATTATTAAATAGAAAAAGTTATGCTAATTTTAAGAAAAAAAAAACCCAGCACAGGGGGGTCGCGGCACAGTGGTTACGTGGCATAGTTGGATCAAGTATAATGATATCTGACAGTGATTAAAATCACTATCAAAAATAAACGCTTCGATGCAAATCTTTAGATAGTGTTTAATTTTAAAAAAATTGGTGTTTTATTCCAAAAGCTACTTGATCTGCTGGTTCCTTATTAATATCTCGATTAAGATAAAGTATGTCGAATGAAAAAGGGTTTATTAAAAAATATTATTTCTCATAAAAAAATTGTGTGGATCCATAAACTTTTCAATAAGTTATAGCATTATAAAGTTAAATATAATATAAATAATAAAATCGAGAATTTTCACACAAAATAAGCATTCGGTAGCCATTTTCGCCGTGAAGACAAGTCCAGAGGTCAAATTTTTTTTTATATAAAAGTATATAACATAAGCTTTAATTTAAGATATATATAAAAGTGTCAGGCCTTTCGGAACATTTTCAAAAGTTATGTTGAAAAAGTAAATTTGTTGTTGTAAATTTGTCTCCCCTTCTCACGAGGGGAGACTATAGTGATAGGATCCTTTATATTTATTGATTAATTGAATATAAATGATTTGAAAATTTTATTCTAACTCAAAAAAAATGCAAAATATTAATGATTACAGACGGATTTGAATCTCGTACCGAAAGCATGAAAGACACAAGTGTTACAGACTCGGCAACTGTTCATTGCTTTCGTTGCTTGATAAAATTAGCTATTTAAGCTAACTTAAATTGAAAAATTACTTTTTCGACTTTAAAAAAAAAAAAAAAATTTAATAGCATTTAAAATTAAATTAGTAGCATACACAAATAGAGTAAAAAAATTATTAAATTACAAAGCAAAATGATTTAATTTTGTAGTTGAATACTTTTATCATATCAAATCTAATTCGACAATGAACACTTTAAGAATATAAAAAATTAATGACTTTAATTGTTTGTATGGAAAAAGCTGGTTAAGCTACTTCTTATTTGAATAAGGAATATTTTTTCGATTTTAAAGAGTAATAACTTAAACTAAATACGAATTGTAATCATTTGACGTATCGTTGAAATAGTAGGTCTAGTGAAGGTTGGCAAAATAAATCGTAGCCACAAGAAGAACCACATAGTAAAATAATATTAACATGAATATAAATTTCTTCTCACGAGGGGAGACTAGAGTGATAGGATCCTTTATATTTATTGATTAATTGAATCTAAATGAAATAAATATCAAATGATTTGAAAATTTTATTCTAACTCAAAAAAAATGCAAAATATTAACAGCCACAGACGGATTTGAACCTCGTAGTACCGTTAGCATAAAATACACAAGTGTTACCGACTCGGCAACTGTTCATTGCTTTCGTTGCTTGATAAAATTAGCTATTTAAGCTAACTTAAATTGAAAAATTACTTTTTCGACTTTAAAAAAATAAAAAAAATTTAATTTCTTATGTCTTATGTCTTATGAACTTTATTCTATGTCAATTAAATTATAAAATATTCATGAAAGTCAGTGTATTGTCCTTATAAGATATTTTAAAATAAAATAAAATACAAAAACCAGGATTTTAACACAAAAATAGCATATTTTTGAATACGGTTGCCATTTGCGCATAGAAGATAGATCGTCGGGACAAATTTTTTTTTAACTTTATAATACATGAAATAACTTTAATTTGGCATATGTTTAAAGGATGCAGCATTTCTGGAACATTTTCAAAAATTTAGTTGAAAAAGTTAGTTTTTGTAAAAAAGTTGCTACTTTAAATCCCCCCTGTGAGCAGAATAAGTGTTAGATTTATATCAAATTAAATTATATCAAATGAAAGAGAAATATCTAAGGTTTCAATATAACAAAATGTTATTTTGATTTGTTAATATTTGAAAAAGTTATGGCAGTTTTAAGTACAAAAAACATCCCGATAAAAGGTGATTTTATCTTCGATGCAAAGCTGAGAAGGTTAAAATTAGAAATAAATCATGAAATAGGATCCATTTTCATTAAATTATACAAATGGATGTAATATGTAATTTTACTGTTCTCTTTATTAAATATGTTTAAAAATATTTAAAAATTAACTTACGATTTTACTTTTATATATATTTAACCGTAAATCATCCATTTTTTTATTTATTCTTTGTTTAGGTTCACTTTTTTCTTTTATTTTACTTTTCTTGGAAGCTACTTTATTGTAAATAGTTACACTTTTAGATATACAACCTTCCAAATCAATATAGAATTTTTCTAAAGTTTTTTTTAATTGATTTTCCCTTATCTGTTTAATATAACATTACATGTAATATTGAGAAAAAATGTTCAAAAATTAATCTTATTTGTACCTGCATTCTATGAATTTTTATTTTCATAGCATCAATATGTCTTGTATCCCCTTTTTTATTAACAATCTCCTTTTTAATTTCAATAATTTGCTTGATTTTATTATCCCAAGTTATGATCTCTCGTTGCTTTTCTATGTATTTATTTTGTATTTCGTCTAATTCAGTTTTTATGGCTTTTAATTGATCAGCATATTCTATACATTGTTCTTCACTTTCCTAAAAACAACAAAAAATCCAGCACAGTGGGGACGTGGCATAGTTGGGTCCAGTATATGTTTAATCTGACAGTGATTAGAATTTTCACCGTGTCAGAATCACTATCATAAGAAACGCTTCGATGCAAATCTGTAGATAGTGTTTAATTCTAAGAAATTGGTGGATAATTACAAAAGAATATCAACTTATATTTCCTTTATTATATCCAGATTAGTAATTCTTTGATTCAAAAATATAATATATAATTTTTATAATTAATTATTTTCAAATTATTATTGATTTTGATTTTTAATATGTTAAAAGTAATCATTTTTAACCTACTTTTCTTTGTGAAAGTTTATAATGAAAAAAAATGAATTTATTGCCATAACTTTTAGCTGAACTTGCAGGTTTGAAATAGCATGTTTAACGTGAATGACTCTAGTGTTACCAATTCGGCAACTGTTCGTCGCTCCGTTAATTAATAAAATTGACAATTTAAGCAATTTTAAAGTAACTTTTTTGACTTTAAAAAAGCAAAAAAATTTAATTAAGTTTAACTTTTTATGTCTTATAACTTTTATTCTATGTCAAATAAATTATATAATATTCATGAATATTATCGTATTCTCCTTGTAAAATATAAAAAAAAAAAAAATACAAAACAGAATTTATTTAAACACAGTTTTTAACAACGGCAACTATTTGCACATTAAAGATAAGTCGTCGGAAAATTTTTTTTTTTTTTATAGTACATGACATAATTTCATGCTAATTTAATATATGTTTAAAGGACGCAGTATTACAAGAAAAATTTCAAAAGTTAATTTTTGTAAAAAAGTTGCTGTTTTAAATCCCTCCTGTGTGCAGGTTAAGTGTTAGATTTCAAAAAAATAATATCAAATGAAAGGAAAATATCTAAGGTTACAATATAAAAAAAAATTAACTTGATTTGTTAATTTTTGCAAAAGTTATGGTAGTTTTAAGAAAAAAAAGTGAAATAAATGATGAAATATACCAATTTTTAAAATTGTAATTTTTTTGGAAATTTCCCTATTTTTTCAATTTTTAAGGGTAGTGTTTTCAACTAGATACGATTTGTGATCAAAATCGGTACAGTGAGAGCTGAAAAAAAGTGGCAATAAACACACAAAAAAAAACACATCATGGTAAAATTTATAACTTTTTAGCTTCGCATCGAAGCCAAAAATAATAATTATTTTTTCAATTATAATTTTAATTTATAACATAAAAATTAGAATTAAATGATCGAATTCATTTACCTTTAATTCTGCATCATATTTATTTTGTAACCATTCACTTTCAGTTGATAGAAAATTGGTCTTTCCTTTTGTGTTGCTTATGTTTTGACTATATTTTAATATATCATTTCTCATATGTGTAAAATTTATTTTATAATGATCAATTTTTTTACTTAAACTTTGTATGTCTTGTTTCAATTCAACATTTTTTGCATCTGCCACACTATTATCTAAAAAGACACCATATAGAATGCTTTAAAAAAATGCTTGCTAGCATTTACCTTTTATAAAACTTAATTATTAATTAATGTTCATTAGATGATAAAAATATACACAGATTAGTACAGTAGACGTGTCACTCATTAACATTAACGGTCCATTAAGAGCTACTGAGGTCTCCTTAGAGGAGGGAAGATTTCTTAACCTTTATACACCTGGACGAGTGGTTATAGTATGAAACAGAAATATAAAGCTACTCATCAAATAATCTATAAAATTTTTCATTAAAAAAATATATAATATAGATAAATTCCTATTTACAAGGAAAAATAATTATTTGTGTAAAACTAAAACAAATAATAACTCATATATTACTTTAAACTAAATATTTTTAATTAAATTATTTATCATAGCTATGAATGCATGTAAATATTATTTATAAGAGCATTCTTGTCTCCTATACATGCTTTGTTTTTTGAGAGTAAAAAATTTCATTTGTGTTATTCATTATGATAATATTTTTGTTTTATTTACTTTAAAATATTCTATTTAATAAAAGTAAGTTTAGTTCTTCACTTATTGATTTAAAATAAATAAAAACACTAATTTATATAACAGAAAAAATGTAGACGGTTTATTGTTTAAACAGTAAGAAAATTTATTTAAAAATTATATTAATGCACTAAGTGTACTTAACTACTTAACCGATTAACTGACGACTGGCTAACTAACTGATTGACGTTATTGTTACGTCGCGCCGTTTTATATTGTATTGAGTTCCAGAAGATTCTCGTATAGAGTGTTCGAGAACATTCGCGCTATATGCATTTTGTGTTGCCTATCCGTCGCGAAGATTCTCGATCATTCCATAGTCACTACAGTAGGTTTACAGTGTACTTACATTTTTTCAATTTATTAATCTTATTAATCAAAACATTTCTTTGTTCAGTTTTTTTTATATTATTATTTTGTTTTTCAATCCAGGATTTTTTAAGAAAATCTATTTTATTATTTATATCTTCCAATTCTTTCTTAACTTGTACTATTTGGACTTGAGGTGTCTTTAAATTTCCCTCCTGTTGTAAAATGTAGCCATGTATAGATTATAAATTATTAAGTAGAAGGTATATTTTATTGCTATAATATTTATTTCCATTGGAGGTCATACATAATTTTTTATAGTACGGTTTTTAAAAATCTTAAAATTTAGTTCATTAACTCCCAATGAATCAAAATATTTAGTTTATACAATAGAATTATATATGTGGCTAAAAACTATGGGGTATACCTACACAATCTTAAATTATTCCATTAACAATCTTAATTTGTTAAAATATTCTTACCTAATAATCAAATATGTATAATATGTAAATATGTATATAGTAACATCAAAATGTTTACTTACATCTTGTTTTTTTCTTATAGTTTCTAAATTTTTAGTTTCTATATCACATTGCCTTGATTTTCGTTGAATGTCACAATGTAATTTGTTTAGTTCCGATTCCAAGTCAAAAATTACCTTACTTTTTTTTGTCATATTTTTAGTACTTTCTTTTATATCTATTTCTACAATAGATATTTCTGTATGAATCTGTTCTTTATTTAATAATGTTTGACAAAAATTGTTTTCTGTTCGAATCAACATTAGCTCCTACACAAAAATGTCAATTTAATTTTTTTTTTTTAATTTTTCAAGTTTTAATTACATTTTTTTTATTCTTTGCTTTTATTTCACTGATTTTGTTATTTATATTAATGCAACTTCTATTAGTAAGCATTTGTGTTTTTAAAGCATCCACAATTTCATCTTCTAGCATCAATTTTTTATTAGACATTAGTTCTAATGAATGCATCAAAATATTAATTTCATTTTGAAATGATTTTTGTTCCTAAAAATAAGTTTAATAGATATTTTATAAATGTAAGTTGATAGCACACTGAAAACTCAATTTATTATATCTCACAGATAATAGTCCACTCAAATTTTGATTTTGAAATTCAATCATTTGTAATAGTTTAAAATGTTCATTACTTAAATTGTTTAGTTCATTAAAATGATTATCATAATTCTGCTGTATATTAATTTGTTCTTGTTTTAATTTATTAAGGGTATTCATTAGGTCTTTTTTTTTTTTTAATTCATTATTTGTACTTTGTTTATAACTATTCGCTTCCATTATCAGAGTTAAGATTCGATTTTTTGCTTTCCTATAAAAATAATATTGTTGATATTTTAAATGCTTTACTTAAGACAAAAATTTTAAACTTTAACTGTAAGTCATTTTTTTTATTATGAATTGTTTCATCGAGTTGTTGAATGCTACTTAAAACTTTTTTCCAAAGTACAGCAATTTTTGTATTATCAGTATTAATAGTATGAAGTTCAATAGAGCTATCCATAACTCTTTGATTTAAAATTTGTCTTTCATCAAATTTAGTCTTTGCTTGTTCTCCAAGCTCTTTAATACGGACTTCTAAACGTATTATTTCTTGAGTCAGAGAAAGTAATAATAGATTCTAATAAAAATAATAATATACAATATTATTTTTCATCGTAAATTTTTCTGAATAAATATTTAAATAATTTAAAGAGTGCCTGTTTTTGGTGTTCCTTTAACATTTTATTTTTGTGATGCCTAACGCTGGATTCTTTTTGATTACACAAAATAAATGTATTTTCTTGATCTTTTTCATAATTTAATAACTCGTTTAAAAATATCCTACTATAGTCTAACTGTCTATTTAAATCTAAAACTTTTTAAATAATTTATATGAATTAAAAGCCAATATTTAATAAAATTTGTAGTTTCTTACTAATATTATTTTGCTCTTTAATTTTTCTATCAACATCTAAAAATCGCTGTTTTCCTTTATCTATATGATTATCAACTTGTTCTTTTGTCATTTTTAATTCTATTTTAAGTTTATGTAATTTATCTAATGAAACTTTTTGTGTCTCATTTTGATGAACCAAAATATTTATTTTGTTTTCAAGTAATTGTTTATTATTTTGTGTAGTTTTAACTCTTTCTGTCTAAATTAAAATATACTTTCATAAACATTTTTTCTAAAAAAACCCATCACAAGGAGATCGTGGTACAGTGGTGACGTGGCATAGTTAGATCAAGTATAATGATATCTGACAATGATTAAAATATCTATCAANAGATCAAGTATAATGATATCTGACAATGTTTAAAATATCTATCAAAAAAAACGCTTCGATGCAAATCTTTAGATAGTGTTTAATTTTAAAAAATTGGTGGATTATTCTAAAAGCTACATGATCTGCTATTTCCTTATTAATATACTGATTAAGAAAAAGTATAATGTCGAATGAAAAAGGGATATAAATATTATTTCTCATAAAAAATTGTGTTGATCCATACACTTTTCAATAAGTTATAGCATTATAAAGTTAAAAATTCGGTAGCCATTTTCACCGTGAAGATAAAATAAAGTCCGAAATTTTTTTTTTCCATAATAAATTATATTACATTAGCTTTAATTTAAGATATATATATAAAAGTGTCAATATTTCCGGAACACTTTCAAAAATTAAGTTGAAAAAGTTCTACTTTCTATATGCATTTTTATGTTTTGAACCCCCCCTGTATTAAGGGAAATGGTCCGATTTAAAAAAAAAGTATGTCGAAAGAATGATGTATACAAATAATACTTCTCATAAAATAATTGTAATGATCCATACATTTTTCAAGAGTTATAGCATAATAAAGTTAAAAATGTAAAATACAAAATCGAGAATTTTCACACAAAAATAGCATTTGGTAGCCTTTTTACCGTGAAGATAAAATAAAGTCCGAAATTTTTTTTTTCCATAATAAATTATTAGGGTCAGATTTATAAAAAAAATATACCAAATGATAGGTAAAGACATCAAGCATCTATAAAAAAAAATTATATTGATTTTTTCATTTTTGAAAAAGTTATGGCAGTTTTTAGTAAAAAAAATTGATAAAATCTCGAAAATTAGCGATTTTTAAATTTAAAATTTTTTGGAAGTTTCCTCCATTTACGGGGAAGGAAGGAAATTTTTTCAATTTTTGAGGGTAATGTCTTCGACTAAATACGATTTGTGATCTTTTGACGTATCATTAAAAGAAATCGGTTCGATGAGAGATGAGAAAAAGTTGTATCAGACAAAAAATAAAAATAAAACCACATCATAGTAAAACTAATACCTTCTCAGCTTCGCATAGCAGCTAAAAATGTAATTATTTTTTTACCAGCAACAATATTTCTTCTTCTAAATTTAATTTTTGTTTCAATGAATATTGCTTGTAAGTATTTTGTAACCTTATCATTGTAGGATTATCTTGTTCTAATACCATTAATTGATTATTTTTTACTATAGCCGACATAATTAATTTAACTATATAAGAGGCAGCAGCCGGATTATTGATTATATATCACACATTATAATCGTATACACTGTAAAAAGATAACAATGGTGGTCTATAACCGTCTGGTTATAAACCACTTTAGATACGTTGAGTTGTCCGCACACAAGTACAAAATTACTAAGACGTTGAAAAAGTTACGAACATAGTTATAAATAAATATTCATATTATAATAATGTTAATGAGATTGTTTGTTTACATTTTAATTATTATAAGCCAACCCAACCTAACTATTAAATAATAAAAAATTTAGTGCGTGTTACGAGTACGCTCGGATGAAGTGAAACTTCATTCTGAGTCATTCAACTGATAGGATATTAGGTTTATATTAGGGATAAAATTAAAAAAAAATTAATTTAAAAATTTAATTTTGTCTTATGGTAACTGATATAAATGATTTATAAGTTTTAGAATGAATTTTATCTATATATCGAGTGAAAATTGCATCTGTTGTGATTCCTGATCGAGTTGTTGCAGTTTTTGGATCATTATTTATTGATAAATTAAGATTTTCACGCAAAACATTTTTTAATGGTTCTGATCTACTGATGCGAAATTAATATTAAAGTCTTCACTCAGAATCATAGGAAATTTATCTTCTTCCCTGCTGAGTAATGCTGTACCTTCAGTAGTACAGGTAAACAGTGATCTATTTAAAAAATAAACTATATAATCTATTTTTTGATTGGGCGAGATATAAACTGCTACAATGATGATGATTTGTTCCTTATGTCTTAAACTCTCAGCAAACAAAAATCACCGACTAGGGTACTTCTTGAACTAAATAACTGTGATTGTCCTATTGTCATCTCAATCAATAGAGTGACAATATTAACTATATCGTTATTAAAATGATAAAAGGCTACTCCTCCAGATCTGACGTTTGGTCGCTTATATTTAATGGTACAACTAAAATTAGGGATTATAGTATTCTCGTTTTCATGTTCCCAGATCTCGGTAAAAATTAATATTTTCGAATCTCGAAGGACGGTAACTAGGATGTCTAATGAATGAGCTTGGAGACATTGACAATTTAGACTATAAATTGGCATTCCCGATAATTATATAATAATAAAATCGTTTATTTGTCTATCAATTGTAACTAATTAGCGAGTGGAAAGTGTTATAAATTCATCACGAAGACGCCTCGTGGAATCAGATGTTTTCCTTCCATGATAAAACGTTAAATCTTCGTAATTTTTGCATCATTTGAGCATCAATGTCCCATCCATGTTGTAAAAATATATTGAAATGAAACTTTACAATTCCCAGAGTGAATTGTTTCACTACTTTATACTTTTAACGTTAAGTTAATTATCTTAACATAAATGACGGATCGGGGGGTTTTACTTGACAATCGTATAATTTCAATTCCAAACAGTAACTTTATTATACATATATATATATATATACAAACTAATAAATATTCAATATATCAATATATTAACATTAGAATAATAATAGTAAAAAAAACAAACAAAACCGAAACATCACCCAGCCATCAGCCCTCCATAGTGCAATTAACGTTGAATTGACTGCCAAAACGTTTCCCAATTAATTGTTCCTTTTGCGTATGAAATGTCAACCTGAGCTGCTCTATTTCCGTTGAGCACTCGCGTAATAGCACGTAACGGGTAATATAAAGTGTTGGTTGTCACCTAAACAGGCCAATACCAACCAAAAAACAATCGAATAAAATTAAAAACACGCCAGCTCACTGGCCACGAGTCATCAGACTCAAGAGATGCGGTACGACTTCAATCGCGTACACCGACGTAGTGCTCGCAAGGTGCCGGTAGTGCCGGACACGATTGTTGTCATTACATTGAGAGGGGTAATGCCAACTCGAGCTATGTGTAACTTTACCGGCTACACACATAACTTTTGAACATATGTTTATAAGATCTATGATTGTCTTAAAGTAATTAATATAATTAATACTTAAAAATGATGTCCATCAATGATACTCATATATTGATTTTAAATTGCATTCGGCAACGGTCGCATTTCAACGATTGTATACGAATGCACAAAAATACAAAGCGATGCCATGCGCGTACTACGAAAAAAACGTCAATGATCGAACATACTTTTTATTCATATTACTATGATTAAAGGGATATTTGGAGAAGACAGTTATCTTGATCACGGATGATAACGCAAAGGTTATGATCACTATTGAAGATTAACTAACTTTTAAAATGGTAATTTAATATACAAGTATTTGATCACGGTTGATAACAGTAAATCAATATTGTACGAGCACCGTTGAAAGTTCTATATATTAAATATAGATGATCTAGGAAAAGAACAATAAATGAACTTACCCAGTAGAGCAGCGTATAAACGAAGTTAATCTAGTAGGCAATAAATATTGCGAACACTAGACTAATATAACTGAATAGACAGAAAGATAGTTAAAAAGGCAGATATGACGTACCTTATACTAACTGCCACCACATGGGTGGTGTAGCTTAATTGTTTAAATGTTATTTTTTTTATATCTTTTAAATTGTAAGTTCCTATTTTGACTGATATGTAACATACAAAAAACCAACCCAACACAGTGGGATCGTGGCACACTGGGGACGTGCCATAGTTTGGACCAGTATAGATGATATCTGACAATGACTAAAATCACCATCATAAAAAACACTTCGATGCAAATCTGTAGATAGTGTTTAATTTAAAAAAATTAATGGATTATTCCAAAAGCAATATGATCTCCTATTTCCTTATTTATATCCTGATAACAAGTTTTATGATTTATAACAATTAAAAATAGTATGAAATTAATATTTAATAATTTAGTATTGTAATTTTTACGGGGAAATTATAAAGTAGTTACTACTTTTATGGCAAACGTATATAAAAATTAAAGATCTTGATACAATACTTAAAAAAAATTGTTTTTTATTATAAATAAATTTACTAGTCTACAAAGATTTTTTATCAGAGACCAAAATATATTTTTCTAAACCAATTTTTGCGCCGATTTCAAATCTGCAATTCATTTTGCATATAGCCTAAATAATAACAAAATCCTTCTAATTAATATAACAAATATTTATGACTGATTATTAGGTTACGCATGAATAATTATAAACACTGTATTAATATATAAATATTATAATATTTTAATGAAAATTAAGTTGAATAAGTTCTATTTTTTATACGCATTTTTAAGTTATGAACCTGTTGAAATAGGCCCTATACTTAAAAACACTATTTCTTTCTCTTCTCTTTCATCTCTCAACACAAACAAATATCCTATCCTATTACACAATACTTCTCACAACAAATACTATCAACAATGAATATTTTCTGTTCTTAATCACATCCAACACATAGTTGACACAATCACGCCATAGTCATCCGCTCTTCTTTTTCATCGCACGTGCACCCTTCAAAAGTCAAATGTTTCCATTTATTACTTTCAGTCAAAGAACCCTTTTTCAATGTATATACAAAATTATGAAATTCCTAAAAAATATGAAACAAATCAAAGCCGTACGATGTGCGTCTCTGGAAAGGGTTATAAGAAGAACACCAGGAGAGACCCAGGGATAGGACGCACTCGTCCTGTTTCGATAAAACCGAAATACGAACATGTTGCTTTCATCGTCTGGTTCTCGCGAGCTAAATTAATTTAACACCGCAAAATAATTATAAGTGTATTAATATTTAAGATTGTGTTTATTAATTAAGAATGATATCTCTCCGTAAACTTCGCGTGATTATTACAATTGTTTTATATAAATATATGTGAAGTTACATTAATTATATTATTTTTTCATCAACAACTGTTTGGCTTTGCGTTCTTTTTTATCACTATTCTGCACGTCTGAAGGATAGTTAAAACTCCGGTAAGAACATTTAAATTCAGCTTGCAAATTAATGCTAACAAACATAGACCCTAGAACAACACAGCCCGAGAAAAAGGATAGTTCTTTATTTTCAATACCTCTTCTCATTACCTTATTTTTTGATTTACGACAAACCACCTCTGTATAAAGGAAAATGGTTCAATTAAAAAAAAAAGTATGCTGCAAAAAAAAATATATATAAATAGTATTTCTCTTTTACGGGGAACGAAGGAAACTTTTTCAATTTTCGAAGGTAATTTCTTCGACTAGATACGATTTGACGTATCGTTGAAAGAAATCGGTTCTGTGAGAGCTAAGAAAAAGTGGTATCAGAAACAAAAAAAAAAAAAAAACAAGCACAGTGGGGTCGAGGCATAGTGGAGACGTTGCATAGTTGGGTCCGGTACAGATTTAATCTGACAGTAATTAAAATCACTATCATAAGAAACGCTTCGATGCAAATCTGTAGATAGTGTTCAATTTTAAAAAATTGATGGATAATTACAAAAGCAACATCAACTTCTATTTCCTTAATTATACCCAGATAAGTAATTCTTTTAATTATATATTATATAATATTTTAATGAAGTGTTTTCAAATTATTATTGATTTTGATTTTTAATATGTTAAAAGTAATCATTTTGAACCTACTTATTATTGTCCTTTAAAGTGAAAGTTATAATAAAAAAAAAATAATTTGTTACCTTAACTTATAGTTCAATTTGCAAGTATAAAATTGACATTATTAAATAGAAAAAAATGAAATTGTTAAGATTAATATGCAATCAGGTAATTTTATAATTACTATTTACAGTACATTTATCAAAAAAGTTTTTTTACATTTTTATCGTAATAGATCATTTAAATAAAAATCATAGTAATCATTTNTTACATTTTTATCGTAATAGTTCACTTAAATAAAAATCATAGTAATCATTTCTAAATAACTTTTGGTGTTTAAAAAGATTCTACAATGGAAATATTCAGAATTTAATTAACTTTAATGATTATATATCTAAAAAAACCAATAAAAAAAAGTANCTATCTACAGATTTGCATCGAAGCGTTTCTTATGATAGTGATTTTAATCACTGTCAGATTAAATCTATCTGGACCCAACTATGCAATGTCTCCACTATGCCGCAACCCCACTGTGCTACCGTTTTTTTTTTTAAATTTATAATTTATATAGCAACATGTTACAAAAAAAATTGAAATATTATAGTCTAGTAATAGCATACACAAATAGAGTAAAAAACGGTAGCACAGTGGGGTCGCGGCATAGTAGAGACATTGCATAGTAGGGTCCAGTATAGATTTAATCTGACAGTGATTAAAATCACTATCATAAGAAACGCTTCGATGCAAATCTGTAGATAGTGTTTAATTTTAAAAAATTGATGGATAATTGCAAAAGCAACATCAACTTCTATTAAAATAAAATACAAAACCCATAATTATCATACAAAAATAGTATATTTTTCAATATGGTAGCCATTTGCGTATAGAAGATAGATCGTCGGGACAAATTTTTTTTTTTCATTTTGTAGTACATAAAATAAGCTTTAATTTTATATATGTTTAAAGGACGCAGTATTTCCGGAACATTTTCAAAAATTAAGTTGAAAAAGTTATTTTTTGTAAAAAAGTTACTATTTTAAATCCTCCCAGTGAGCAGAATAAGTGTTAGATTTTCAAAAAAAATTATATCAAATGAAAGGGAAATATCTAAGGTTTCAATACAAAAAAATATTATTTTTATTTGTTCATTTTTGAAAAAGTTATGGCAGTTTTAAGTACAAAAAACATCCCGATAAAATGTAATTTTTATCGCAAACATTACATTTTTTTTTAAATTTTCGACAGCCATTTGCACATAGAAGATAAGATGTCGGGACAAATTTTTTTTTTTCATTTGATAGTATATAACATAACCTTTGATTTGATATATGTTTAAAGGACGCAGTATTTCCGGAACATTTTCAAAAGTTCAGTTGAAAAAGATCTATGTTTTTTACAATATTTTAAGTTTTGAACGCCCCCTATATAAGGGGAAATTGTCCAATTTTAATAAAAAGTATGTCAAATGAAAGATGTACTTATAATGTATTTAGAAAAAAAAAATTTGTGCTGATATATACATTTTTCAAAAAGTTATAGCATTTTTAAGTTGAAAATTTAAAATCGAAAATCGAAAATTTTAACACAAAAATAGTGTTTTTTTAACTACGGCAGCCGTTTAAATGTAGAAAAAAAAGTGTCGGGACAAATTTTTTTTTTTCATTTTGTAGTACATAAAATAAGCTTTAATTTGATATATGTTTAAAGGACGCAGTCTTTCCGGAACATTTTCAAAAATTAAGTTGAAAAAATTAATTTTTGTAAAAAAGTTGCCATTTTAAATCCCCCCCAATGAGCAGGTTAAGTGATAGATTTTCAAAAAAATGATATCAAATGAAAGGTAAATATCTAAGGTTTTAGTATAAAAAAAAATTATGTTGATTTGTTGATTTTTCAAAAAGTTATGGAAGTTTTAAGAAAAAAAAGTGAAAAAATTTCGAAAATTAGCGATTTTTAAATTTGTAATTTTTTTGGATATTTCCCCCATTTGCGGGGAACGAGGGAATTTTTTTCAATTTTTAAGGGTAATGTCTTCAACTAGATACGATTTGTGATCTTTTGACGTATTTTTGAAAGAAATCGGTCCAGTGAGAGCTGAGAAAAAGTGGCAACAGACATAAAAAAAAAAAAACACATCATAGTAAAATTAATACCTTCTCCGCTTCGCATCGAAGCTAAAAATTATTAAATTACAAAGCAAAATGATTTAATTTTGTAGTTGAATACTTTTATCATATCAAATCTAATTTGACAATGAACACTTTAAGAATATAAGAAATTAATGACTTTAATTGTTTGTATGGAAAAAGCTGGTTAAGCTACTTCTTATTTGAATAAGGAATATTTTTTCGATTTTAAAGAGTAATAACTTAAACTAAATACGAATTGTAATCATTTGACGTATCGTTGAAATAGTAGGTCTAGTGAAGGTTGGCAAAATAAATCGTAGCCACAAGAAGAACCACATAGTAAAATAATATTAACATGAATATAAATTTCTTCTCACGAGGGGAGACTAGAGAGAAAAAACACATCATAGTAAAATTAATACCTTCTCAGCTTCGCATCGAAGCAAAAAAATTATAATGATATGATCATTTTTGAAAAAGTTATAGCATTATTAAGTTAAAAATATAAAAAAAAATTATTTTACAAAAATCGTAAAAAAGTGGCAACAGACATAAAAATAAAAAAACACATCATAGTAAAATTAATACCTTCTCTGCTTCGCATCGAAGCTAAAAAATAATTGTTTTTTCTCCTGAATTAACAATTGATTTTTAGAAATATAATCAAATTTTATAATACGCTCAATTGAGTAAATCTTTTTAACAACTTTGTTTTGATTGGTTCATTTAGTTAAAGTAAATCATTAAAATTAATTCAGTTCTGGATATTTCAATTGTAGAATTTTTTCAAACAACAAAAGTTATTAGAAAATTATTACTATTACTTCTATTTAAGTTATCTATTACCATAAAAATGCAAAAAAATATTTGTTACTCTGTTAAATTTACTATAAATAGTAATTGTAAAACTTTGTGACTGCATATTGATCTTAACGATACAATTTTTTTAATTGTCATAAAATTTTCTATTTAATGATTCATTCTAGTCAATTAAGGAGTAATTTTAGCGAAT
>NW_026099573.1:8622834-8622937 GCF_025091365.1 Daktulosphaira vitifoliae | reverse complement strand
AACTCTTATTTCTTTAATTATATCCTGATTAGTAGTTCTTTGATTTTAAAATATAATATATGAATAAATACTAATTATAGATATTAAATTTAGTATAAAATTG
>NW_026099573.1:8621173-8621919 GCF_025091365.1 Daktulosphaira vitifoliae | reverse complement strand
GACGACCTATCTTCTATACGCAAATGACTGCCGTATTCAAAAATATGCTATTTTTGTATTAAAATTATGGGTTTTGTATTTTATTTTAATAGAAGTTGATGTTGATTTTGCAATTATCCATCAATTTTTTAAAATGAAACACTATCTACAGATTTGCATCGAAGCGTTTCTTATGATAGTGATTTTAATCACTTTCAGATTAAAACTATACTGGATCCAACTATGCAATGTCTCCACTATGCCGTGACCCCACTGTGCTATTTAATGTGTTAAAAATAATCAGTTCAAATTTTTATTTTTAACCTATTTTTTTTGTTCTTTAAAGTTGATGAAAAATGTTTGACAAAGATTTATGAAAGTTTATAGTAAAAAAAATTGAATATATTACCATAACTTTTAGCTCAATTACAAGTTTAAAATTGACATCTAGGCCAGTCAACAAAGGAAAAATTGCGTAAAAAATTCCCAACCAAATTTTGTTTTAGTAATAGTTGAATTAAAATATGTATAATGACATACTAATAGTCTTCATTGATTGAAATTGAGCTTTTTTTTACAGCCTCGCAAAAGTTCAAAAATATGAGCTTTTTTAATTTTCTCAAAAAATATTTAACTTACAAAAAAAAGTTTCGTACAAAAGTTGTTTAAAAGACAATTATAAACAAAAAAATTATCTTATATTTTTTCATTTAAACAAATATTTTTCGAGTTACATTACATTTAATATGAGTACTAAAATTTATATT
>NW_026099573.1:8520492-8620970 GCF_025091365.1 Daktulosphaira vitifoliae | reverse complement strand
TGTGAGTTTATTTATTTATAGTATCATTTAAGTGTAGTGTATATTAAGATACAACCGATAGAGTAGGTAATTGATTTGACACTATATTGTTTAAACCCAACTAAACGCTAAATTGTACATTCCCAAACAACAATCATATTATGTCAATTGCCACCTATTTTTGTAAATCTGACCCTTTATCTGCCCACGGGGGGGGTTTTAAAATGACAACTTTTTCAACTTAACTTTTCAAAATGTTCCGGAAGGTCTGACACTTTTATATATATCTTAAATTAAAGCTTATGTAATATACTTTTATTTAAAAAAAAAATGTTGGACTTTATTTTATCTTCACAGTGAAAATAGCTACCGAATGTTATTTTTGTGTGAAAATTCTCGATTTTATTTTTTACATTTTTAACTTTATAATGCTATAACTTTTTGAAAAATGTATGAATCAATATAATTTTTTTATAAAAAATAATATTTATTACTTCTTTCATTCGAAATACTTTTTTATTAAACCGGACCATTTCCCTTGATACAGAGGGGGTGAAAACATAAAAATGCATATAGAAAGTAGAACTTTTTCAACTTAATTTTTGAAAGTGTTTCGGAAATACTGACACTTTTATATATATATCTTAAATTAAAGCTTATGTAATATACTTTAATATTAAAAAAAAAAAATTTTGGACCTCTCTTTGTCTTTATGCTAAAAATAGCTACCGTATTCAAAAATATGATATTTTTGTGTTAAAATTCTTGGTTTTGTATTTTATTTTATTATAAAGGGATTACACTGATTTTCATAAATATTTATCAAACTAATTGACATTGTATGAAAAGTTAAACATATTTAAATTTTTTTGTTTCTTTGAAGTCGAGAAAAATAACTTTAAAATTTGAATTAGCTAAATGTTCATTTTTATTAAGTGACGAATGCGACGTACGGTTTCTGAAACGGTAACACTTGAGTCTTTCACGCCTGTGGCACTGAATTTTTTCTGAATTCTTTTTGAGTTAGAAAAAATTTTTAAGTCATTTGATTTTAATCTCATTTAGATTCAATAACTTCAATAAATATCAAGAATCCCATTACTGCAGTCTCCTTTCGTGAGAAGAAATTCATATGAATATTATTTTACTATGTGGTTTTTTTTTGTAGCTATCATTTATTTTCTCAGCTCTCACTTGACCTACTTTATTGACAAATTTTTTTCTATCTATTAAGTTAGTGTTATCAATGTTTAGTATTTTCTATTTTATTTTACTTAAACAGTGAGTAGTAAGTTTTATATTAAAAAAAGTAATTTTTATCGAAACTTCAATACATTTTTTTAAATTGAATAATTTCATATAACAATTTTATAATTACATAACAAAAAAAATAGGACAATATTTTGGATAAGTTACGCATGGTGATTATTTAACTATGGCATATGTAAAAACATTTCTTTTCAGAAGTAAATATTGTTCTACAATCTATCATTCTAATAAAACAATTTAGTTCTAAACCTCCTCTTACTGCCTTAAAATTAAGTTAAAAGATTAAAAATAGTTTCATTTTGTTGACCAGTGTAAGTTAACAAGCTGTATAATGTTCAAATTTAGTTATTTTAATAAATCGTATATACTTAAGAAAATAATTCAATAGTCAAGTTAGATTAAAAATAACAAAATATTATAAAATTAAGAAGTATTTTTATTTTATTGAAAAAATATAAAGTTTAAAAAAAAAAGGTCAATTTGGAGAAAAAAATATATTATATAAACGTTCCCTTATGTAAATAATTTTTTGACCGTGATTAAACCATGAAGGATTAGCAATTGTTTGGTGGTCTTCCGTGTCCTGGATTGTAGTAGCATCTTCCTTCAGCCCATGATGGATCATTCTTTTGACAATGTAATCCTGAGTCGCAGGTACCTCTGCATCCATTTATTCCAGTACAGGGCTGATCAAAACCGACTGCTTCGAGCGATGGAACCATCATTGCTGACAAAATAAACCACACGACGAAAATCACTGCGAAAAATTTCATTGTGGCTGAGTAGTTAGTTTTAATTGAAAATTGTATAATAAGTTGTAAAATCGAAGGCAAAATTCGAACTGAAGAATCCAGAGACTGCGATGTGCTTATATAGTAAGGACTAGCCTACTTTTTAATTAAGCTGTAGTGATAATATGTTTATAAATTAGTTTCGAAATTTCAAACTACTGTTATAACCTTTTAACACATTATTTTATATTTGTATTCTACAAAAATAACATTTTAAGGTCGACTTTAACATTTTATAAAGTAATATAAACTTTGAGTTTAATCATTATTTTTCATAGTTGGGCAATTTTAAAAAATTGCCCAACCGGTCAAAGTTTACTATACTACCAATTCTTATTTTTATAGATTTAATATTATTATACTATATGTATCTATATTTATATGTATCTTAATTTACTTCAATATCATTCAACAGCTAAATAGAAAATTAATTGTTTATTGTTTATTATAAATTTGTTTACAACGAATAAACTACATTTTTGATAGTTACAAATTTAATTATTGTATTCAGTTTGAGTTATATCGATAAGTTAAATTATATAATGGTCATAGGGCGCAGGTATAATTATTTATTATTAGACAATATTCGTTGTTCATTTTCTACCGTCAAACTATAAAATTGTTAAAATAATTATATTATATTATTACTTAATTATATTGAGTATTTTAATAATTAATTTATATATGTTTAGTATATATCTTATCAATGTTACAATTACCTAATTTATGTACTTGTATTATTTGTAAAAAGGGCTTCTGCCCGTGAAATTATAAAATAAAATAAAATATTAATAATTTTCGAAATGGTCCATAAATTGTTTTCGACCAGCCAATTTCTTAATTATATCATTTTTTTTTTTAATAAACTTAAAAATAAATAAATTTGGGACCTACATAAGTTATAAAAGATGAACTAAAAAAGTAACTAATAACTGATAAATAAAAAAATATACGAAATCAAAAAAATACCAATAATAATTTTTTAACGTCATTATTATTCTTAGAGAAATCAAGTGGCTAGCGTTAAAAAAATTCTTGATTTACAGTTTAGGATTACCAATTTTAAATTCTTATTTTAGTTTTAAATCACTATAAACTTTGTTTATTTGATTAAATATGTATTTTTCATAATAATTTCAAAATAACTACACAAAATACAACCTTACAATCAAGTTGTAATAATCATTTAATTAGTTAAATTAAGATGGCATAGTATTTATTAAATTAACGGTGTTAATCATCAACATATAATATTTAATTTTAAAATCCCCCGTTGGTAGATAAAGAGTCAGATTTTCAAAAAAAAAATATAACTCAAGGGAAATAACTAAGATATTTATAGAATAAAATTTGTTTTAATTCATTCATTTTTCAAAAAGTTATAGAAAATTTAAGTAAATTTTAAAAATATAAAAATCCTTTTATTACTAGAAAAATCTTAATTTTTTGAGGGATTTATCCAATTTATTTGAAATGATATGATGTTTTTCAATTTTTGAGATCCTAGTCTTCAACTAGATACAATTTGTGGTCTTTTGATGTATAATTCAGTAAAATCTGTCCAATAAGAACTGAAAAAACTAACAACAGACACAAAAATAAAAATTAACACATAGTAAAATTAATACTTTCTCAGTTCGCAATGAAACTAAAAACTATTGGAAGAAAATAATAATATTAATTTGTTTAATGTTAATATAATCTATAGTACTTAATACTGGACTACAAACTCTAACAGGAGACTGTATTATTTACCTTATCTAGATTCTTAGTCAAATTTTAACAATTTAATTTTGAATTTGGATTATTATTAGAGTTGTGTAAGAAAATTTAACTATTAACATTCAATCATATTTTTACTTCTTAATATATCTTATATTGCCTTTACTGTAAGTAATAAATAGTATGTAATTAATCTACGAAAAAATTAAACTAAAAGTAATTGTGTTTTTTGAAAATGCTGATTTTCAATATGGTTTTAAAGTTTTATCTAATCTTCCTGTGACAAACAATATAGCAGAGAGAGAGACGTACGAATTCTGTCAGATTACAATGAAATATTAACTCATGATGAAAAACAAAAAAGTTTCTACTACAAATATACATTGAAGGATAATAATAAATAACCTTATCAAAAATAAAATTCTATGAGCATTAAGATCTTTTTCCAAATATTTTTTTTAGCATTTTATTATTTGTTTGTTTACTTATATAATACGATAAAATACTTATGATTTTTTTTGTTAATATCCTTTTTTATGTAAAATAATTACATATATCATTTCTTTTATATAAACTTTTATGTAAGAATCATACATTTTGAGATAAAACACAATATCTGAAGAACTATCTTTGTGATCGGATTTTCAACCCTCTTCAATACGTGTTAACGTTAACTTATGGGGACCAAATTCTGCACAGCTTATTTTTACATGTAGTAAAACAATTTTTTTGTTCGTGTAAATCAAATTTTGAAAATTTGTATTTTAAGGACCACTCTAATATATATATATACAGAGTGTTTAGCAAGTAAGTAAACAAATCAATTGTTACAAACAATGGGAATAATAGTAACTCGTTTCCTTACTTTCTGAACAGCCCATATATATTTATTATATACATATATACAGTATATAATATTGGCAAGGTTTTATCATACTAGGTTGACATTACCGGAATAATAATAATAATGATAATGATAACAATAGCAGGGGGAGGGTTATTTAAATATAATTTGGAAATCGGGGATTTACAAAAAAAAAAAGTCGCGTACAAAACCGAATCAAAATGAGGTTGTCGCACAGTGGGGCACAAGCTTCAAAAGTTGGCATTAAATCATAGAGCAAAAAAAATATATTCCTAAAATTAATATTATTTTTATTTTTGTCCATCAGACATATAAAAAGTCATTTACATAATATTAACACAAGGTATTTATTTATTTTAAAGACATTTTGACAGAAATAGCTATTCAATTTATTAATAAAAAAAAAATGAATTATTTTAAGTTTTAATTTTAAAATTAGTAATGGTTATCGTCATCATTTTCTCATTAATGTCATCGTAATCATTGTTATCATCATCATCATCATCATCATCACTATCTTTGACATATTGAAGAGAGACCCGGACATCTGGTGATTTTAGTAATGCAAGTGCTTCAATTGGCATTAATTGTGTTATTTTCTTGGGCAGTTTTCAGTAATGCTTGAAATTACTAGATCTGAACTTAATAAAAACAAATTTAATGTATATAAATTAGTTTTTTCACGACAACATTTCCTTGAGTTATGCTCCCGATATCTCTTAAAATCTTTATTTCGTGCTTCATGGGCTTCTTCAGTCAACTGTCCTATTGGAAATAAAGCAGATTCAATTATCTCTGGACCATGAATAAAAAACTTGTGCATTGTGGGTGACATATTGTACCATTATTGTACTTCTCAACAAAATATTTTGCAGTTTTATACGTGTATTCTCGAAACTCATTGACTTTTATTTCGTGTCCACTAGTTACTACTATCATTACTATATGTATTTTTTTTAATAATTATATTAATTTCTGAACTTTTTCTTTCTCAGCTATAGATGTCTCCATAGATTCTTTTATAAGCTCAATTTTTATAGGCCTACAATATCTATTTGATGCAAGACGTGGATTTTGCCATATAATTTGGTCACCATTTACCAAGCGAAGTGGAGCTAAACTTGTAATAAATACAGCCGAATCACTGGCTCCAGGACTACAAAAAGCCTGTTTATATGGACTATGTCCAGAGCTACCATCAAAGCACCATTTCGAATATAAAATAAACTTATCCAATTCATTTTCTGAGAGTAAGTCAATAACAGGCTTTTGCACTAAAAATAATCTTTCTACTGTGTGATCAAGTAATGCTTGTAAAGAAACTTCTGCGTGTGTAGAAGTTACTTGTATATCTTTTGGTTTTGGATAACATTGTTTTTTACTTTCTTGTACGACTTTGTATGATGGAAATTTATCAAGGGCACTCATCTGAATAATATTGAACTGATGTCGAAATAGCTTAGCATCTACTATAACAGCTAGTGCATCTTCATTTAAAGATAAAAATCTAATAGAAGCATTTAACCTGGTGGGAGGGTTAGCCTTGGATCTGCGCCTGGTTCTCTTATGGAAATACTGTACATTTCCTAAAAATATTTTAAATAATTAGTTATACTAGACCACCCACCCACCTTCTGAAAATAAATTAAGCAATTTATATTTTTTTTCCTGTAAAATTGCTATACATCGTGACAGTCAGAAGCTATTAATAGGAAATGAGGCAAATATGGGCAACATTTTTTTTATCGAGGTGATAGAATACTCTATCGAGTATTATATTTTTCAATTTTTAAAGCTTGGAAAGACTTGGAAGTGAACTTAAACTAAATATAATTTTTGTGAGACGTATATTTTATTATTATTACTAGTTATTTATGTATATATTATGTATAATTCGGTAAAACTTATGTATAAAACGTTACGTAACTGATCTGTTACTAATGGTTCCATGATAAATTTAATTAAATAAACAAATAATCTCTAAGGTATAGAAAAAAACTAAAATTTAAAATAATATTATACTGTTTAATTGTATTCTGTAATACACTGCGGACTTATATTATAACTGCTGTAACTAAATCAATTTAAGTCACAACCGGTGAACGAAACCGATTTCGAATGCAGTATGAACTCCTTTATTGGTGTATATAATAATTCGATAAGTGCTATTTTTGCCAACTTTTGATGTCATTTGTCCCACTGTGTGCCGGTGCGATTCGACATTTCTTTCTTTCGGCAAACAGCTATCTAACACACATGTTATTACATGCACACGTTTATCTGTTGTGTAAAACGTTGAACAAATTGTTACGTTTTACAAAAAAATAACTTTTTAACTTACTTGTTTTTAAACTCTAAACACGACGTGGTGTCGGTCGAATTGGTACAACGAGTCGATTATTTATTTAAGCTCTCATACGACTATACGGTCTCTTGTAAACCCTTACGACTATATAGTCTCTTGTAAACTCTTCCAACTCTTGTTCATATGGCTATAAATAGTCTTCTACCGTTCGTAAAAGCCGACGATAATATTTACCGCGGTAGAGCGCGATCGCTTTCGGTTTACGAATGCGAATCACTCGGTCGAGGGCACCTTCGTTTGCCGGGCGACGGGTTCCGTTCGACAATCGAAGTCGCGTCGCGTCCGTCTCTCAGGCGGCCAAAGACCAGCGATAATCCGTGCTGGATCAGGGGTAGGTCGCTTTGGCAGCACTCGATTAAAAAGCGATAGGGGGAAAATATATATATATATTTATTCATTCGTTCATTCATTTGTTATTATTTTATAAAATCAAATGATATGTTGGATATATTTGTATTCGAGTGTAATAATGTCGACTTCCTTTATAGAATAAGTATCGATCATTTCGATTAGCCTACTGGCGATATTATTTCAACGTGATATATCATTAAAAATAGTAACTGTACAAATAAAAAAATAATAATAATTGGTGCGTATCGCACACTACAATGATTATAGAAATATATTCGCGATGAATCCGAATGAAACACACAATGGCGAACGAGATAAAGGCAAGTTGACGTTAAATACCACGAAAAATAATGATCAAATAATACATTTATACATACATACATATACTCATTGCAACAATTGATTTACCGGTATTAACGTTGGACAGTCGATACGTGTATAGAGTCCATTGTAAACATATACGAGTAGGTAAATTATTATANTGGCGAACGAGATAAAGGCAAGTTGACGTTAAATACCACGAAAAATAATGATCAAATAATACATTTATACATACATACATATATAGACTCATTGCAACAATTGATTTACCGGTATTAACGTTGGACAGTCGATACGTGTATAGAGTCCATCGTAAACATATACGAGTAGGTAAATTATTATGGGAAATCGTAATCATAAGTGACATTCGACAGAGCGCTTGGAACATAACGTTACGTACGTCGTCACGTAATTAAAATCATAGTTGTAATTAGAACCCAATCAAACGACGACGATCAAAATATGCGTTTCGAAACGTCTCTATTGTTCCTTTGGTCGTCATTGGAAATGGTAACGTTTTCGTGGAATTCACGAGTGCTGGTAAGTCGTCGTGGGCAGCACCGCCGACGTGCTTTCACATCGTGTGGGGTGCTTTAAAAATTGTCGGATCGTTTTTTTTCTCTTTCCTTAGGACCGTTTGGCAGTGCATAGAGGCAGCAGAGTGGCGGTTCGGTTCGATAAATTCGAATGGGCCATAAACAACGAGTACGGACGCGTGAACCAAGTTTACGTCAGTCAATCGAACGGATCCGATCTCGGCAACGTGGCAATGACATTCGATTTCGAATTCGTCCTACAGCAAGTGCGTCCTCAGGCAATGTCTTATCATTTATATATAAATATAACGTTTTATTTTTCCATCGTAGTTGACTGTAGAAATATTCAAGTGTAAAGAGCATTACATAGATTGTGTGAATTACAGAAGTTTTGGATTCACGCGGTTTTGTGGACACGAAAATGCCATACTACTTTTCATCAAGTTGGGATACGTCGACCGCGAGTTGTCGTGCACAATCAAACAGGTAAGGCCGTGTTGGTTCCCTTTGGATTTTGTCATTTATTAGTCGGTCTGAATCACCCGCGTATGTTTTTCTCTCGTCCCAGGGACTCTACACGGTGAAGAATGTAACGTTGAACGTGGACAACGTGGTCGGACCGTTTGCGCTTTCGCTTGAAAAGTGGTGGGAGAAAACGTGGATATGGAACATTACGTTTTTCGCCGACGACGACGCGTTCATCATGCGGTCCAACGGACAACTCCGATTTCTGATGCTGAAGAGGAGTAGGAGTAACGGCGGTCCGGCCGCACCAGTAGTCGGCGGCGCTCATTGATTTTTTTTTTTAGCTTCGATGCGAAGCCGAATAGTTATTAATTTTACTATGGTATGTGTGTGTTTTTTTTGTTCATTATATTTTATTAGTGTGTTTTTATTTGCATAAAAAATAATTAAATACAATGTGATGATCGACACAATTTTGTTCGGATCGAATGAAAAATTAAAAATCAAACCGATTCGGTTAGATAAATGCATGCGGGTTTAGTGAAAAAAAAAAAAACTTTATTTTATTTATCTATTTTATTTGTTTTCGTACCCAATTTACAAGCGTAAACGTAGTGATGGGTTTGGAAACACAATAAAAAATTCTAATACTGTTTCGATTTCATACAGTGCTTGACTGTACAATGACACGATGCACAACAGTTATATAGTGTTACGCGTATAAAATATAGTTATTCTATAATAGTTTGTATACGACTCGAAGACGTCATGTTTCTGGGAGATTTAGGATATTCATTGGACAAGGAATTCTAAAACGTACGATCCTTTTTACAAAAAAAAAAAAATTGTGAAATTAATTTTAAGTGCATATAAATCTGAACTCGATCCGCGATTGACAATAAGTGTCGATTACCATCAGTAGACTGTTGTAGAATTATTGTAAAAATTATCCTAGTTACAAAATAGAGGTTCATGTGTCGGGCAAGTGGAACTGATCGAAAAGGGCATAGAGACACAGTGTGTCTACGTAGCTATTTTTTTGACTAAACGTACTCTTGTCTTCCTGTACCCCGTCCGAGTGTCGACGTCAAGGACTTGCGAAACACCGGTCCAAAATAACCTTCTTGGACGGGCAATTTTCTTTATCGAATCCCCCCCCACACGACCACAATCAGCGCGCGCGAAACATGAACGAAAAACGTTCAACTGACAGACCAGACGGACCACCCGACTACCATCAGTCAGGGCTCCGCGAGCCGCAGAGCCCGGTGTCTTTCGTGAGTGGTCCGAGTGCAGCGTCCCCGAGGGATCGCTGACGGGGTCATTTACGCAAGGGGTCCGCGTATAACCGACCTAGCCCCGTCCGGGTTTGTTCCCTCGGCGATAACGAGAAGCGGTTGGGTTTGTCAATGACCGATCCATATATTTTACTTAAAATTTTCCTCTCAAATACTTCTAGTCTCTGTTATTCAGCTTTTCTCAATGACCACGTCTCACAACCGTACAGGTTAATAAGTCGTAATAATGTCATACAAATAGATGGTCCTAGATTTTAGTACTTTTTCTAATCCATAGTTTCCCTTATTAGCTAGTTAATTCTCGACAAAATCTCTGTCTTAAGTTCATTATCTTGAGTATTAATAGATCCCAGATATTTAAATTGTGATAATTTCTAAATGTATGTCCTTCTAACTCAATATGTTGTTCCAGTCCATAATAACTGTTACTTCGGCTATAAGACAGAATATTTGACAATCAAGTATTCCGTCTTATCATTGTTAACAGTTAATCCCTCTTTCTCCGAGAAATTTATAAGTTTTTTTCCTAAACTTTTTATCGTCTCGATATCATCTCCTAAGAGTGCAATATCGTCCGCATATCCTAAGAGTCCTATTATTATCGGTCCCACCGCAATTCCTTCCAAAACGTTCATTCTCGTACTATTTTTTCCAGTACTGTGCGTGCCCTTGCCAAAGGTCTGCTATCATGCTCACAGGCTGTAGTGTTGTACTTTCTATCCTAACTTATATATCCATCTGGTTGATGCTGGCTCCAATAATGTTTACAATTTTACTTGGGAATCTAAATTCTTTGAGCACATTAATAGGCTTTCTCTATGGATACAATCATGAGATTTTTCAAAGTCCAAAAACAATATCTGTAAATCCTTATATATTCCCACCTTTTTTGGAGGATCTGTCTTATTACAAAAATCTGATCCGTTGTAAATCTATTAGGCCTAAATCCTCCCTGATAGTCTTCTAGTAAAGATTCTGCTACGGGTCTTACTCTGTCGAATATACAATATGCTAGGACTTTATATGTTGTATCTTGTAATTCTATACCCCTATAATTACTACATTCTTGTGAATCATTTTTTTTTTTTTTGTGAATAAGACATTAATGTAGTGCTCCTTCGGAAGTCTTTCTTCATGCCAAATACTCTCTATAATACTATGTATTTTAGCTTCGAAGCGAAGCTGAGAAGGTATTGGTTTTACTAAGATGTGTTTTTTTTTGTGTCTGTTACCACTTTTTCTCAGCTCTCACCGAACCGATTTCTTTCAATGATACGTCAAAAAATCACAAATCGTATCTAGTCGAAGACATTAACCTCAAAAACTGAAAAAATTCCCTCGTTCCCTGTAAATGGGGGAAACCTCCAAAAAAATTACAAATTTAAAAATCGCTAATTTTCGAAATTTTTCAATTTTTTTTACTAAAAACTGCCGTAACTTTTTCAAAAATGAACAAATCAATATAATTTTTTTTATAAATGTTTGATGTCTTTACCTATCATTTGGTATATTTTTTTTGTAAATCTGACCCTTTATCTGCCCACAGAGTGGGATTTAAAATGACAACTTTTTCACAAAAAATTAACTTTTTCAACTTAACTTTTGAAAATGTTCCGGAAGGTCTGACACTTTTATATATATCTTAAATTAAAGCTTATGTAATATACTTTAATTAAAAAAAAAAAGATTTGACCTATAGACTTGTCTTCGTGGTGAAAATGGCTACCAAATGCTATTTTTGTGTGAAAATTCTCGATTTTATAATTTACATTTTTTACTTTATATGCTATAACTTTTTAAAAAATGTATGGATCAACATAATTTTTTTATGAGAAGTAGTTTTTATATACATACTTTATTTTTAAATCGGACTATTTCTCTATATACGAGGGGGCTTCAAATATAAAAAATGCATATAGAATGTAGAACTTTTTCAACTTAACTTTTCAAAATGTTCCGGAAGGTCTGACACTTTTATATATATCGTAAATTAAAGCTTATGTTATATACTTTTATATAAAAAAAAAATTTGACCTCTGGACTTGTCTTCATGGTGAAAATGGCTACCGAATATAGCATTCGGTAGCCATTTCGATAGCCAATCGAGAATTATCACACGAATATAGCATTCGTGTGATAATTCTCGATTTTATTTTTTATATTTTTAACTTTATATGCTATAACTTATTGAAAAGTGTATGGATCAACATAATTTTTTTATGAGAAATAATATTTTTTAATTATCCCTTTTTCATTCGACATACTTTAATTTAATCAGGATATTAATAAGGAACTAGCAGATCATGTAGCTTTTGGAATAATCCACAAATTTTTTAAAATTAAACACTATCTAAAGATTTGCATCGAATCGTTTTTTTTTTATAGTGATTTTAATCACTGTCAGATATCATTATACTTGATCCATCTATGCCACGTCACCACTGTGCCGCGACCTCCCTGTGCTGGGTTTTTTTTATTTATTGTTCCCTTATCCAGGTTTTAAGTACTTCACCTTGGATTCCGTCTTTCTCAAGAATTATATGGTTATTTAGCCTGTTATGTTGTTGTACTATTTCCTCTTTGCTTGAGTACAGACAATTAGGTTCCGTCGGGATTCATGCAAATGTTTCAACTGGGTTTTCATAATTAGGTAATAATCCAAAATACTGTCTCCATTTTTCCAATTATTTTCCTTGTTCTGTTACTAGAGAACTATCGTTATTTTTAAGGAACTTGTTACGTTTTTTGTACCCTCCTCTAATTGAATTTATCTAGTGGTATAGTTGTCGAGTTCTATTCATTCTATGGTCAATCTCAACTCCTCTAATACATCTATTGTATATTTCCATATTTCACATCTAAATATAATACTTTGGTTTCTTTTTGGCATTTTTTGTATACCATAACTTTCTCTGTGGTCGTTGAGCAATTGAGTCCTGGCTTCTGTCCTTCTATGAAATGCTTTCTTGCAGGAGTTGTTAAACCACAGTTTCCTTTTTCTCTTTTTTTGGCTATTACTGTGTCTGAGACCGTTTTTATAGCATCCTTAACCTCTTTTCATTTAGTATCGATTCTCTCTTCTTGATTTATGTTTAAACTATTCATTGTTTCATGTAATTGTTGCTTGAAAAATCCACATATATTGGTATCCTTTAACTTATTCACGTCATTACTGTTCACTAATGCTCCTTTTCTAGATATCATTTCCTTGAGTTTTACCTTCAGATTTCCTTTAACTTGGTAGTGGTCTGAATCACATTTAGCTCTTCTGACTGTTTTGACATCGTGTACACAATTTTTGAACCTATTATTAATTAGAACATGGTCTATTTGATTGATATATCGACCATTCGGTGCCTTTCATGTATCCTTATAGATATCTTTATGAGAGAACATTGTACACTTCACAATACTCTCCTTCACCACTTACAAAATCTTTAAGTCTGAGTCTTTTCTCACTAGTTATATTATGAAGGCTATGGTTACCAATCGTTGACCTAAATATGTTCTACTTCCTTAACTTGGCATTAATGTCTTCTAGAAATATCCTAATTCTACTTCTTGAGATATTATTTAGCGTATGTTCCAATTTATCATAGAATTCGTCCTTCTCCTCTTGTATTTTCTCTTCCTAGGGTGCATGCCCACTCACGAATGTGATATCGGAATATTGCGCTTCTATTATTAGCACTGATATCCTTGGGTTAATGCTTTTGAATTGTCTTACTGAAAGTACTTAGTTTTTTTTGTACTACGAGGTCCATTCCAAATTGACGATTTTTATTACATTCACCATAAAATATCGTTGTCTTGAATATCTATCGTTAAATATTAAGTTTATTGTAAGAAAAATGTATACATAAAGGTAGATTTTAGGGGTACTTTCGAAAGAAATGGGAATCTATTTTTATTTTCTTACTAGAAAATGTTGAACGGTCTAAATAAATTTTTGCCTGGCCCATAACTAGTTTTATATTATTACTTTTTAAATTATTAGCACTTAAAGATTTAGAAAAGATAGGAGCGGTGTAATATTTAGCAACGCCAATTTTAATGTGTTATTACTTTTTGAGTTGTTATAATTTTTGGTTATTGGTAGGTGGGTTGCTCAATGTAGAATAACTCCAGTTTGTACGTTATGGTAAAAATAAAGTGTACGAATAATATAATAGATAATTTAATATGTGGATAACTAATTGACATTTCTATAACAGTCGTTTAAAGTTTAGAAACTAATTTACAAACATTATTATCACTATAGCTTAATTAAGCTGTTATATACATCACATGACATTTTATATCTTCAAAATTTTAAGTTAAATGAAAATACCTTTCTATAGAAAGTTTAATTAGTTTAAACAAGTAAGGCTAGTTCATATTTTGTAAAGATACCAACTGTATAACCTGTCAGGATAATTTTAAGTTAAACCATAATTGACTAATGCTTAGATGTCTAATTTTCTTTGCACATTTAAAAATTAAAAAAAAAAACCAAAACAATTTAACATTGTACATCATAAATATAAAGCGTACATGATGATTATTATACATTAAATTATAGGCAAAATATAAACTTTAAATTAAGCCCGATCTCATTAAAATTTGGATTTCTGGCCTGACAATGTCTTAATTTAAGTTCGATAAAAAAAAAAAAGCCGAGATTTATTAATATAAATGATCTAAATAGTGTTTAAATAAAAACGTTTGATGATTTATTTTTAAATTTTTGATTTATAAAACTTAAATTAATTTTGTATATCACTTAATGTTATAATCAAACATAATTTTGTATATATTAAACATTTTATAGCTAGATGATTGACATTTATGTCTGCTGCGTTCATCATAAAAAAAAAGAACTATATTGCCTTTATTTTGACATGAATTATATACCTAAGTAACTGCTGTGCTATTAAAATAACATATGCATTTTTCATACATTACAAAAATACCAATTTTTTTAAGATCTGATCTCCAGATCTCTAGCCTTTGATTAATTTCTTCCCTATTTTCTCTCATTAATACTATATCGTCAGCCAACAACACGCACCACAGTACCTCTCCTTGTATTTAAAAAAATAATTAAACACATTTATTTTTTTTTAATTTTATATTGAATTTATAATAGAAAATATTTTTATATTTATTCAATATCTTTGGGATTAATTTTATTTCGAAGATAATATTGTTTCATCATATTATTTTCATAAGAGTTTAGTTTTTTTCGATAAAAAAAACTTCTTTCAATGTCTTCCATTAATGGCGTTTCAATATTGTTTATCAACTCATTTATAATCCATGGAAGCTGATACTTAAAAGAATCGAATATTTTACTAATATCAATTATTAAATATTTATCTACATAATGTTGGGGTCGAAGATAAAAAAATCTGGCTATAATTTCGCATTCAGTAGTATGAGTAGGAGTAATAACATTTTTTCGGATACGAATTAATTCTTCTTCTCTTGATAATCCAGGTTTAATGTACGATTCCACCCATTCATCAATCTCTGAAAAAAGTAATTTTAATCAGATTTATGTAAATGGTTCTAATTTCTACTTTTTTATTTTTAATTTGAAAAACTCATTTAACTATATGCAAAATAACATTAAAAATAAGAACAAAAATATTTTAGCTTAATTAAATTGTAAAAATATACAAAAATATACAATTATACTGTTTTATTAACTTAATATCATTAGCTATTATAGAAAAATGATAAAAAATTAATTAAGTTAATCTATCAATTAATAAATGAATTAATTAATTAATTAGTTTAAAATGCTCATTCAAAATTATCAGCTTTTAATACATTTTGTTGTTTTATGCATCAAAAGAACCCGATTTAATTTAATTTATCACACTAGTGTTAAAATTTTGAAAACATCGCCTCAATTTTAAACATTTTAACAAATACCTAAAGATTACACTACTATAAAAAATTGTATTTTTAACATTTTTTTTTCTGCATTTTAAAAATATAATAACTTTTTTTGAAACCACTGATTAATTACTATCACATATCATATATACTTGTCCCAAATACACTGTGACCCTAATATTCTTGGTTTTATTTTCATACATACCTTCTAATGATGGGTAACGATATAGAGCTATAGTAAAAAAAAATTAATACATATCTGTTACTATCAAATATTTCTCTTTAAGCACTCCTTAAATATTAAAATATATTTTAGACGTTGTATATTTATTTACAAATATATTTGGTATATACCAGGACTTGGTATTACCAAGTGTAAAAGCTTATATTTGCTGTATTTTTAGTAAAAACCCATATTTTTATGATGGAAAACAAAAAAGTTTATCCAAAGTATTTTACTCACTTACATTTCCACCGTCTCTCGGACAATTTATGAAGATAACATGGCAAAAATATTTCTATTCTTTTGAGACTAACTAATCATCAAACCATTTTTAAATATCGGATTTTATAGATTTAAAGTACTATAAAATGAGCCATTGATATTTTTGACATTCGTTCCTTTTTTCACGCTAATTTCAGTGAATTAACAATTTATTAATAGTTGAGTATTGAAAAGTTTAACAGATAAAAGATTTGTTGGAAATAACTGCCACATTTCAAATGGAAACCTAAATAAGGAATAATGTAGGAATTATTTCTGTCGCAAACTGTAGTAGATGACATCCTGATGATTCAACTAAAACTTTTGCATTTTCTGTCTGAAACAATTTGGTCTTCGGAGAAACCTTGATGTTTAGCTTAGATTGACAACGATTATTTAAGTTTAGAATTTTCTTGTATTTTATTTTATTTTCTTAATCTTATTCAATGAATCTATTTTTTATCACCTGTTACAATGCGATAAAGGAATGACTTATTTTTATATCCAACGAGCAAGATTTCGCATGTGATATGGCGTTATTCTAATTTTTTATCATTCAATTTATGTGGTGTTAATTTTTTGATTTTTAAACGTTTCCAATTGTACATAAACGTATATAAATGACTGGTTGAATAACATTCAAATGTGTCAGCAAGAATTTTTTGGTAGCTGCCAACATTCCTAGATCGATTTTTATGGCTTTAATCATTCAGGTAAAAATTGCCATCTTTGAACCAACGAAACCAAACTATACACATAGTTTTCATTAAAGTGTGGTTGCCATTAACCTCCTTAATATTAATTTGGAATTTGACAGCTGATTTTATTAAATTAAATTAGAAAAGCAAATTTTTTCACATATGATCTTTTTCCTTTTAATAAAAATACATTTTTATTAAAAGGAAAAATGTATAATACTCTATGAAATTGTTTACAATGAGCACTCAATAATATTGGCAAATATCCATCTAATAAAATAAAATATACTGCTTGTTCATGCTATCTTAATATGCTCACTGTTTTAATTATGTTTAAACAGCAAATTTAAGCTTATATACCTTATTTACTTTGTAAGTGACAGAAATATGATATGTTTTTCAGTGGTGTATATATTTATTATAATATGTACAAAATAAGTTACATAAATGTTGAATACTTACAAGCTTTTAGAAAAATAATTCATAAAAAAAAAAAAAAAAATTATTTTAAATATAACACATATTTTTCTATTATTAAACAAATAAACTTAAATAAAATTATTAATTTTTGAATTATTTGAAATTATTATTCGATCGATTTATAGGTAAACATAAATATCATAGATATTTACCTATTTTTCATAGAAATGATTTCAAATATAATTGCGATCATATAATTTGTTAACTTTGAGAATTATTTTCGAATAATTTTCAAAACTGACATTAAAAAAAAAAATGAAGTGATTTATGAAATGTTTTGATGCAAATATTTATAACAATACATAAATAACAAAATTAATCTTGAACGTAGTTAGACACATTACCAAAAGTTATTTCTGCTCTACATAAAGGACAAATTGAATTTTCTTTTATCCATGGGGTAAGACATTCCTGACAGAACATGTGTTTACATGAAAGTAACCAAATAACTGTATCTAGATCATCCTGACAAATTGAACAAGCTAAAAAATAAAAATAGTACTTATGTTATTAAAATATTATATCTATTATAATTTTTTCTCTTGATATTAGTATACCGAATATAGAAAAGATCTCTTTTCTTTAATAGTTTTATAATAATTCTATTCGTAATTTCATAAAAGATATTACGGTAAAATTTGATCTGAATAACTCACTTTTTTAATTAGTGTCGAAATTTGCTCATGTGAGTAGTTTATTAAGATTTTTCCAAAATCTTATAATTTTAGTTAAACAATATTAAATTAGGTAATAAATGGTGGTCTATTTCGGATGAAACTATGGTAAAGAGGTTTACTTTAGAATTCATGTTAATTTCGTGGAATGGTTATTGACCAAATTTTGAAAAAAATTCAATAATAATAAGAAGTAAAATAGTGAAATCTTAATTTGATAATTATACCATGTATTTTATAATATTTATTTTGTTCTAATTATAATTTTTGTAATTTGTAAAATTAAATCCATACATACTCGTTTGGTTATCCAATTCTAAAATAATATTTATATTTTAATACTATACATTGCTATAAAACTTTTTTATGAGTTACTTGAATACTTTACCATTTGTAATAGTTGAATAGAGTATCAAAAATATGACGAAAGAAATAAAAAACTCTAAATAACTCTAAATAAATAAAAGTGAACAGTTTTTTAATCGTAAAATAAAATTGTTAAGATAACACGTACCATTTTTATTTTTTTTCCAAAATTAATCAATTCTAAATCATTTCTAATATTGAATTTCAACTCAAATTTACTAAACTTATGATAGTATACTAAAATAAATGTTTGAACCTCTTTGTTTTTATTAGTACTATGTGAAAAATATTTTCAAAGTTCTGCAGTAGGAGTATGATATTTTGAGTAACCTATAATATTTAAAATGTTTAAATATTTTTCATATAAAAATATTAATTTGTTCAATTAAATTAAATGTAACACGTGAATACATAAATTAAAATTGCAGCTTAGATATTGTTTGATCGTTCAAATTATTATAAGATTAGTAATATTCACAAATGGTATTCACTCGTCTCCCTTACCCAATCTAAGTATACAGATGTTTGTTGTTTGAACAAACGAGTGAAATTTTTCTATAAATAAAATATAGTAAAATATCATAAATTAGGATTGGTAACTTAGTGTGTGATAGAAGCCAATTGAACAATTGTCATACGCCAAATGTGAATACATCATTGTTTTAAACGTCATATAATACACACGGTTGTTTTTTTGTCAAACTCACAAAAAAACTGTACTAAAAGAAATATTGTAAAAATACAATTATTGTCATTTTGAATTTTAGAGCTTAATTTAAAATTTTTCAAAAAACTTCAAAACAAAAAAAAGAAAAAAATTTCGGACTTTATTTTGTCTTTACGGTGAAAATGACTACCAAATGCTGTTTTTGTGTGAAAATTCTCGATTTTATATTTTATATTTTATATTTGTCTGTTATAATTTTTCCTCAGCTCTCACCGTATCGATTTCTTATCTAGTCGAAAACTTTACTCTCCGAAATTAAAAAAAATTCCCTCGTTCCCGTAAATGGGAAAAATCTCCAAGAAATTTGACATATTTTTTTTATAAGTCTGACCCTTACCTGCCCACAGGGAGGGATTCAAAATGACAATTTAAAAAAAAAATTAAATTTTTCAATTTAACTTTTGAAAGTATTCCGGAAATACTGACACTTTTATATATATATATCTTTAATTAAAGCTTACGTAATGTTCTTTAATAAAAGGGAAAAAAATTTAGAACTTTTTTTTGTCTTAATGGTGAAAATGGTTACTGTATTCAAATATACATTTTTTTTGTGTTAAAATTCTCGATTTTGTATTTAATTTTATTTAAAAATACCTTATAAAAGTTTTTGAGTTAGTTTGAGAAGCCCTATCACTGTAGTTTCCTTTTGTTTGAAGAAATTCCTTATTTATAGTAAAATTATTTTACTACGCGATTTTTTTTTTTCTTGTGGCTCTCGTTTATTTTCTCAGTTCTCATTTCACCAATTTTTGTTAACAATACATCAAATTATCACATAAATATCTAGTTAAAAATATTACCCTCAAAAATTGAAAAAATATTATTGTCAATTAAAAAGTTACTAAGCCCACATTTTCCATATAGACAATTATAATCATTTATTTCTAATGATTTTAAAGTATTTATTGTCGAATTAAGTTTGATATGATAACTATTTTCAACTTTATAATTATATAGTTTTTCTTTGTAATTTATTAATTTTTCAACTCTATTTGTGTGTGTTACTATCAGTCTATAATATTCCGAATTTTTTTGTAACATGTTGCTATACAAATCATAAATCTAAAAAAAAAAATAATTTTTAATATCACCTGAATTTAACGATGGATTTTTACAATTATAATCAAATTTTATAATACACTCAATGAGTATATATTTTTAACAGCATTTTGATTGGATTTTTTAGTTAAAGTAAATCATTAAAATTAATTAAGTTCTGAATATTTCATTTGTAGAATATTTTTAAACACCAAAAGTTACTTAGAAATGATTACTGTTTGTTTTTAATTATTTTTTTATCGTAATAAATAATTTCGAAATAAATATTAATAATTTCTATGTAACTCTTGATGTTTAAATAGATGTTACAATTGAAATATTCAGGACTATTTTTCTTACAGTATCCTATAGTTTTTAGCTAATTAGTAATAATATGAAATATTATTTGTAATAAAAAAAGTACAATTGCTGATTTGAAATTAGAACGAATAATTGAATAATAAAAGTATATTTTTGACTCTGATGAAAATTTTTTGAAGCCGTTTATTCATAATTAACAACAAATTATTATCTAAAAAGTTTTGTATCAATTTCATCAATTTTTATATACGTTTGCCATAAAAGTAATAACTACTTTTTTTTATAAATTCTTAGAAAAAATTACATTAGTAAATTATTTTAAATATCAATATCATACTAATTTAATTTCTATAATAGATATTTTATTTTATTCATATATTGTATTTCTAAATCAAAAAACTATTAATCAATTAATTTTGCTTTTGGTATAATCCACCAACTTCTTAAAATTAAACACTATTTACAGATATCATCTATACTCGTCCCAATTTTGCCACGTCCACACTATGCTACCATTTTTTCATTTTTTGCTTATCCCGGAAATTTTGTTTACAAAAATAATAACCAGTACGGATTAACCGTATTTTTATAAGCCTTTATAACTTCCTCCTAACAGTTTTTTACTCATTTAGTTTACTTTCTAATAAATATGATACTATATTTTTATTTTTATAATCTTCCAAGGAAGGATTGCAAAATTTTTAATAATTTATACAGATGAAGGTAAAAAGTAATTTAATTAAACTTCCTTATATTTTTTTAGATTGCTTATCATAATAATAGTTTAAATGAATCAAGGTCACGTGATGATATTTTTTTTAAGTATATCTTTAATTTTGATATACTTATACGAATATATTTATATTTTATTTTCACGGTTTGTATAAATTATTGTTAGTTGTATGGACTATGTACACATAACATGACTTTTATTACATCACTATTTACGATTTAAATAAATTAATAAAGAAACTAAAGATATAAATTAATTTTTTTACGTCATTGCCATTGAAGAAAATAGTATTGAATTTGTTCCTCATTTATAAATGTATATTCACGAATTTATTTAACAACAATACAATAATTATCTCTCAAAACCTTTATTTTTTAACTTTAAATCATTTCGGAAGGTTCAATATACTTGTTTTTTATTGTTATATTAATACTGGATATTTCTTTTCTATATTTTAATAAATGCATTGAATACTGGTTGTAGATGTTTAGTGCGAGCTTTTAATCTCAGAACTACTAAAAAGTAAAATTATAAAATGTTAAACGTGGAAATAATTTTTAAAGGAAATATAATATTTTAAACCGGTTTAATAATTGACCATTCATGAAATGTCTTCTCATTTTTTTAACGATATATATTCATGATATGTATTAATTTTAACTGTGACATGGGCAGTATGCCAAAATTTCACTGAAAGCATACAATAAAATTCTTAAACATTTACATAAAAAATCACTATAAAAATGTGATTCTATTTTTTAATTAAATATTTGTATTTAATTATTCTTTTCTACGTGTATTTCTCAATGAAAATTTAAATTATTTGACAATTAATTCATAATAAACAATTGATTAATTATGGTAATTAAATTTTTACATCATTTTTCTCGAAGTATCATTACTATGAATTGAATCATTTGTACGGATTAAAATGATGGATTATTTTTAAATATTCATGATTATATAATAGTGAAATAATTTTATAAGATACTGGAAAACCGGTCTACACTTAAGCTGTAAGGTTGACAAACTTTTCTAATCATATTAAGATGTTAAATTTTATTATAATCGTGTAGGTCTTCTTCTTCCTCGCCTTAATCCCAACTACTTGGGGTCGGCCATCATCGCGTACATCCGAAATGGAATAATTCGCCTAAGTTTTGTTCAGGACACCTCATACTACTTGACAACAATTTTAACGCCGGCTGTCGACCTGACGCAACCTCATTAGTCGCCTCTTACGACTGGCAGAGGGGCCGTAGAAGTATTCTTATACTCTATCCACAGGGAAATTATAATCGTGTAGGTGTTCTATGATAAATATAATATATATAAATATACATCGCCATTTATATAAATTTCATAATTGTCAACAAATAATTAATAAAGTATAATCGAATTTTAACATGATTTAGCTTTTAAGAAATTTGAAACGTGCATATGATTTTCACCTAATGTAACTAAATAAAAATATATCAACCAATAAATTAAAGATTTTTTTTAAGTTTAGCTGTGTTAGGTTTATTATTTGACAAACGCGTCAAACGAGTTCTCCCATTCAAGTGATATGGTGTACATGGAAAATATTCATATATAAATTAAAATAAAAATTACATTTTTCAGTTTTTCTTGATTCGTTTACAAAAAATTTAAACTTGAGTTTTATAATTATATTAAATCTTATATAAAATCCTTAAAATGTTTCGTTATAGTTTATTTATTTTTTACTATTCAATCAATTTTATTCACTTAGCCAGTGGAGTATGTTGGGACACTGGCTGTCAACCGGACTCGTGGGATCTGGTCGGATGTGCAGAGTACAATATGGTAGAAATTAGTCGAAGAAAATGTCCTTATGGTAAAATATACTCGTGTTGCGAAAAAACCGACTATAATCTTAGTTATAATCGATTGCAGAGCAGAGTATTGTACGGTGATTTAACTTATTATGATCTGGGACTAACGGCATGTGGCAAAGTATACAAAAACAGCGACTTGGTAGCTGCCGTAGCCTTTGGACATTTCAGGTCGCTCAACCCTAACTTGGATTCAATATGCGGACGAAGAGCTAGAATCTACAACAATAAAGGAAGAAGTGTTGTTGTGAAAATTGTAGATAAATGTGGAGGTTGCAAATGGGGTGATATTGATGTGTCAAGGGCTGCTTTTCGTAAACTGGAGCCACTCTCTGTCGGAAGAACTCGAGTCAAGTGGCATTATATTTGACCATAAGATACAATTTAACACAGAATTTTGTCCTAGAACATTATATCGAAGAAAAGGTATCTTTATTGTTATTGTTTGTTCTGAAAATCAAGGATTTGAGACTTATAAGTTAATGTTTAACATATAATGTTAGATATTGTTACTAGTACTATTCTATTTATATTATGAATATTTCGTATAATGTATAAAAATATCTGATATTATATTTGTTTTAAGAGATAATGCGTTTCAATGATTAGTTCGTACTTTTCGCTTCACTTTACTATTATCTATTGATAATTGACTTTATTTTATATTTATAATATTTATTTAACTGTTATTTAAAAAAAAATTAAAAATTTTTTTTTTTAAATCAAATTTTGATATTATCATCTCTATTACTCAACTATTATAACGAATGGAATAATAAGAAGAGGGCGATGTAATATTATGAACGTGATAAATAGAGAAGTAATATATATCTTTGTTATTACTTAATAGGGTATTTAGTATGTTAAAACTACTCCACCTCATATTCATTAAAATAATGATGATAGAATCTTGAGTGGTGATTTACAGCTGTTCGTAACGTTTGTTTTAATTAAAGGAAGTGTGTTAATATCAAGAGAACCATTTTTGTATATAGAAGCGTATTTATTTCTAATAAAAATATTAGTTATTTTAACAAATGTCAGCTTTTAGACTAAGTAAGAAAAGTTAAGATAAAAGTCTGAAAACATACAAAACATACACTAAAATAGAGTGTAAGAGAAAAACTAAGATGATAACATGAAAAATTAAAATAATTAAGTGAGATGAAAATTGTCTTTTTTTGTCTTTTAAATTTTTTTTCAATAATTTATTGATTTAATATTTTAGTGTAATTATATCAACATTTATTTCACTTACTGATTTTTTGAAATAATGTAACAATAGAACAATAAAGTACAGGGACATTTTTATTTGAAAACATAAATCTTAAAATTAAAATAATACCTTTTCAACTTTATATCGAAGCTAAAATTATTCAGAATATATAATTAAAAAATCATGTATACGTGTTTAGCAATGATATTTTCCAAAGTACGTTTATGTATTTAAAAATAAAAAAATTGCGGTTTACTTAGTTAAATATCTGTATTATTTTTTTAGCTTCAATTAAATATTTTAAAAATGTTTTTGTATTTTGATTATTTAAGTAATTTATATAAATGAACCACGTTGAATGCTAATTGTTCAAAATTATTAATAACGTTAGATTATATTACATTGCAACTGAATGATTAGCCAAGACACTCATAAACAAATTATAAAGACTTAAGATAAGCAATAAACAATTTTATATTTATATAATAGTTTATTTCATATTTTTAAAAATATTAAATGATTCAATGAAAAATGTTTTATTTAAAAAAATTAGAATACAAATATAATAAAGAAAAAAATAACTAGCATTGCAAATTGGAATATTGTAGAGATACATAATTATATAAGTTTCAAAAGATTGAGTTGTCTATTGGTGGCGACTACGAGGTGCATAAACAAAATCTTGTGACTTAACGAATTCTTTTCTTATATCAAATTCTTCATCGGGATCGAGATTATGTCGAAGATAATATTCTCTTAAAATTGTTTTTTCTTTTTCAGTTAAGTTTATTATTAATTGACGTCGTCTTATTTCATCTTCTTCCTTATACGTTTTGGCATTTATTAACCAATAATAAAAATTTGAGACTTTATTACTACTATTACTCAACACAGATTCAATATCAATTAACAACTGATTGTCAGCGTAGTGACTTGGTATAAGATAAAAGTAACGTGCTACTATTTCTTTATATATGAGGCGAAAACGTGAATGCTTGCGTACCATTTCTTTTACATATATAAACTCATCTTTTCTTGTTAAACCAGGTTTAATTGTCGGGCTTAACAATACATCATCTTTAAATTATAATTTTAAAAAGTATGTTATTAATTTAAATAAATTTTTATAGTTTTAGTGTTGATATTGAAATTATTAATTAAATTTAACTTGACTACTAGTAAAATCATACTGAAAGCTACTGATTAACTGATAGGTAACATAATACAATTTTTTTTCTGGAAACTTTTTAGATCATAATAGTATTAATTTAATTCTATATATTTACGTATTATTTCAAATTATTTAAAAATAAAGAATGATTAAGATAATTAATTTTTCTTAAAGTCTTATTAGAGGAAATTTATAACTTTCTATGTGTTATGAAGTATAAATTGTTCTTTAGACTCCAGAAAAATTAACTTCCATATTTCTCTCTTAAAAGTATTTTTTTTTACTGCTAAAAGGATACTTCAACGCTACTTTATCAATAATTACGTCAAAATTTTATGAATGAAACTATTCATTAATTCCAATTTATTTTTAGAACAAATCCGCCAGAATGAATCTACTTTCTACAAATAAGACAATACTTACTAATATCTGACTCGCTAACTATAACAAGATAATTAATGCTTGAAAATAATGCATAAAAATAATAAAGCATGTGTTACATTATACTTACTCGGTGATGTGCATTGATAAATAGCTACAATTTAACAAAATATAAAAAAGATTATTACAAAATATAAGAATGTCTTCAGAGCCCTCCCAAAAAGTTGTACACTCACTAATTAAAACTGAAATTTTTATTAAATTATTCAATAATTTTTTAAACATATTAAATTGATATTATATATTTCTTGATTTATCAATTATAAAATGGTTTTTGAATCATATTCTATAAGGGTTCACCTTTATTTTGTTAAATAGTAACATACATATTTAAATAGCTTACAAAGTGAAAAATTATCTAATTAAGAAAATGACTACTTGACGAATACTTTTAAAAATGTATTTTGAAAGTTATTAACATTTTAAAATATACATTAGATGTGAAGTATTACTTTTTTTTAACAATATACATTTCTCGACTGCACTCTTCCTCTGCCTAGGCTAATGTTTAAATGTTTTGAGTTAGTTTTCTCAATTAGATATTTTATTGGTCTGTTAAATATGTATGTTTCCGTCTATGAAAATCAAGTTGACACACTTATACAGAATAAGTTATGGATTAAAAAAATACTTAATAACTTATACAGAGTGATTTTTTTATTATAACCCATTCAATTACTTACAGAATAAATATAATTCAAACATTTTTTTTTTTTTTAATATCTTTAGTTACACATTATTCTTAAATTATCAACCATGTAATACTTTTTAAGTTCACCCTTTATACCTGGTAAGGGTGTCAACTTTTGCCAACTGTGACAGCAATGTCATAAAAAACCAATTAGCAACCTATATTTGTAACCCCTTGTGTATTATACATGTATATTAACTCAAAAATTTTTAACTTTACATGTTTATATATAATAAACAAATGAAGTTATACTAAAAATTCAAATTCCATTTACTATTAATTTAAACACTCTAACATTTTATTAAATTTAAAATATGTGTTCCCATTAAAAAAAACAAAGTTGACACCCTTACCAGATATAAAGGGTGAACTTAAAAAATATTACATAGCTAATAATTCAAAAATAATGTGTAGCTCATGAAAAAAAAAATGTTTAAATTATATTTATTATGAAACTAAAAGATATCAAAAATTTTTTAACATAATTATTATTTTAAGAGAAACCGAGTGTCTAGCGTTAAAGAAATCACTTGTATTTTAAAGTACAAAAACCATCAAATACGAATTTATGATTTGATAAAAGTATGAATTATAACAAAACATATTTAAACAATTTTAATTCTAATCATTATATCTAAAAGTTTATGTGACACAAAAATAGAGTTTTCAGAATTTTTACATTTTGTATTCTGACGCATGCCGAAAAATTATCATCTATATTATCAAGAAAGTTAGTTTATTAGATTTTTTTTTGTCTCACAGAAAAATTACTATATTTAACATATCAGGTTTTGGGAGAATAACTACAGTATTAATAAGGTTGAAACTGATAAACTTTAATTTAATTATCATTATTTTAAAACTACGTTATTCAGCTAATCGTTTCATTTCAAGAAATTATTTTTAATATTATATTCATTATTTTATCTTATATCATTAAATTTTTTTTAAATTAATTTACTTACTGGCTATTTCAAATGATAATTTAAAAAAAAAAAAAATCAGTTAGTAATTTGAAATATTATAACGGATAACAATGTGATTTATCTGTAGTTTTTATTTATTTAGGTAATAATGTGTTTTATAAGTTTTATTATACAAACAATAAAAATAAATAGATCATTATAATATTTTGAATAATCTTCACAAGTGAAGAAAATAAATAGTCGTTATGATAACATTAATTGTTTTTAAAGTTTATTTCATAGTTATTGTATTAAAAATAATTATAAAACACACTAAAGTCCATATCCATTTGAATATTTTATACAAAATTTAGTTAAATAAGTTATACTACTAAGTTGAATCAATTACCTAAAAATTTTATAAAAAAATTAAATGGTTTTATATTATTTATCAAAGTAATGTTATTCGAAAACTTGAAATTTTTAACGTTTTTGAATAAAATATAAACAGAAGATTATTTATATATAAAACTTCTTGAACTCTTAAATATTATAAAATCTCTTTATATCTATAATAATGAAATATTTGTTTAAGAAATCATTATATGGAAAATTTTTATATACCATTTTTTACCACCTACTATAAAGTATATGTATATCAAATCAACAAATATTTTACATGAAGATTAAAAATTTACTTTTATAACATATCTTTCGACATAAAGGGCAGCTTAAATTTTTTACTCTCCATCTTTTAAGACAATTATAACAATATACGTGATTGCACCCTGTTATTAAAACAAGGCCCTTAAATTCATTTAAACAAATAGGGCATTCTAGAACAAATAAAAAATAACAACAACATATTATTGTAAGTCATTTATACAATTCTACGAATTTCGTAGGTTAAATTTTTGTAAAACATAAATAAATTGAAATGATTGTAAAAGTTCGTTTTATTTTAGGATTAAACAATTTTTTGCTAACAGTTTCTTTTCTTTCGCATGAAATTAATATTCCTTTATTTTTTAATATAAATTTCAAGTTGAATGATATTACGAAATTAATGAGACGATTAAATTTAATAATATTATTTTTACAATTGAAATAATTTTGAACCACTTAAATGTCTCAAAAACCAATTAATTAATCATTCAAACTATGATTGTCGGTTTCATGCCTATACTTTTTTAGCCTTTTACTAAAAATAATTTCGTTCTCTTCAATCATATCCACTTTTCAATGTGTAAAATAGAATTTAAAATAAACTACTAAAAATAAAGCATTAAAATTTCGTAATAATGATAATAAAAAAATTATATTTTTATATTTAGTATTACGTAGTTCAATTTAATATCTCTTAATTTAATTATTTCCTCGATAGGTCGAGCTCTTATTTTGTCAAACTTTTATTGAAGTTTGTGAGCTCAGTAAGTTCATTAACCAATAACTATAATTTATTCATGAGAATGATAATTGATTTGTATAATCGTTTAAATATTTTTAATAATTTAATAAATCATTCTATAGTATGCAGTACATGAGAAATTTTACTAACATACGTATTATTAAGAAAATTTATTTAATATTATTTTTTTATGTCTCATTAAGGGCTATGTCGTCTTCCACCCAAAGGAAGGTTCTTAGCCGTTTATACTACTGGTTGGGTCGTTAGTCCGTCGCTAGAGAAAGAATGCGAATCAAATTATGAACTGATCTTTCGCAATCGTCAAAAGATCACAAATCGTATATAATCAAAGACATTACCCTCAAAAATTGAAAAAATTTTCCTCATTCCCCGTAAATCTCCAAATCTCCAAAATAATTTACTTATTTAAAAATCGCTAGTTATCAAAATTTTTTCAATTTTTTTACTTAAAACTGCCATAACTTTTCTAAAAATGAACAAATCAATATAAATTTTTGTTTTATAAATGCATGATGTCCTACAAATCATTTGATATATCTTTTTTTATAAATTTGACCCTTTACTTGGTCACAGAGGGGTGTTCAAAATAACAACTTTTTCAATTTAACATTTGAAAGTGTTCCGGAAATACTGAATTTTTTATATATACCTCTTAAATTAAATTGTGTAATATACTTTATTTTGGGAAAAAAAATTTCGGACTTTATTTTGACTTCACGAGAAAATGGCTATAGTATACTATTTTTGTGTTAAAATTTTCGATTTTATATTTAAAATTTTTAACTTTATTAAGTTATAACTTATCGATAAATATATAAATGAATAATTTTTTTTTATGAGAAATAATATTTATATACCTCCTCATATATTACACTTATAAATCATAAAATTTGTAATCAGGATATAAATAAGGAAATAGGATATCAAGTAGCTTTTGGAAAAATTCACCTATTTTTTAAAATTAAAGCAATCTACAGATTTGCATCGAAGCCTTTTTTATGATAGTGATTTTAATTACTGTCAGATATCATTATATTTGACCCAACTATGCCACGTCGCCACTGTGCCGCGGCCTCACTATGCTATGTTTTTTTTTATTATGTATACATAGAGTTCTAACCTTTTTGTACATCTATACCTGTAATATAAACAATTGTAAGATAAATATAATTAATTAATTCTAAATTAAATACACCCAGAGAAAAACCTCGATCTATATAATAAATTCATTGTTCAATTTGATAAATATATCATTACTATTGAATCAATGATATATTTATCAATATGATATTTTTTTTTCTTGTCTTGAACAATAATTATTTATAAGAATAGTTATTTTGTTCGTATTAATAAAACATTATCATAAGCCCTTGATAAAATTTCTCTTTCAATTTTGATTGAGGTTTTTCTTTGGGTGTATAATTCATTAGAATTATTGTTTTTTAAATTATAAATTAATTTACCACAGGATTCATACAAGATGAATATTAAAAAAATGACTGAAGTGATGACTAAATTCTGAAAAAAATTTGTTAGTCAATTTAACTTTTATATAAAAATTATATCATTTAATGATAACACATACCATTTTAATAATCAGATTGTAATTCTATTGTTTAAACTAACATTTTATTAGACTACATACTATACACATAATATATTCATCAATGTAATAAAACAAAAAATTTAGACCTTTTTAAGTAATACAAATTTTAAATTTATTTTATAGAATATAATTATTACAAAAAATAGGATTGTTAAATTACTTCGAAATATATGTATTTTAAGTCAGGGAAAAAATAGAATAAAATTATATAAATGTCATATAACTGAGTATACAAATTAAATAACGTTAATATTAAACAAATTGTCACTTATAAAATATGTAATTGTAATATGTAATTGAACACATGGAATAATATTTCATATATATTTCAATACTTAAGCGCCCGAGAGTACGTTGGGCTTAATTCTATCAAAACAACTATATTATGCAATTTACAGGAAACCCGATTTTTTGAACGGACATATCTCAGTTTTTACTTAAATAGGTTCTTGAAATTTTAAGGTAATAGATTAGATTAAACTCTTGTAGTTTAGAACGTATAACGTGACAAAAATGTATTTCTTCATTTTATAAATTTATATTTTAATCTATATTGTTAAAGTTGCTGTGATTAATATTTTTTTGTTTTTAATATGTTTGTGCACGTTATTTGTATCAGCTGTGTCATAAAAGCTATTTTGACGAATATGTTTGCTAATATCAAATTGTGTACACTTCACAAATTATTTATTTTTTGCGTGTAACCGCATTTTAATATATAATTTTTTTTTTTTTTTTAAGTTAACAGCATCAGTGAAATCTGTCTAATGATTCTGTAGCCTTCCGGTTTGATAACAAAAATAAGGTTTTTGAACTGTCATGATGATCAAATAATTATTTCCCGTGCCGCAGAGGGGTTGAATTTCCATAAATGGGGATGAAAATTAGTTTTTAACGCATAACTTGGTAATACTTTTATCACAATAGTTTATAAAATAAAATTTATTTCATAAAAATTAATTTTATAAAAATAAACACGTTATTGAATTTTCTTAATCTCAATTGCATATTTTTTCATGAAATAATTAACTACACATATGAATACGCTGTTTTTTCCAATTTTTGCTTTTTAAGCCGGGTTTCCATTACTAAATAGAACATTATTCTATATAAACAGAATATTTGTCTACTCGTACAATTATACAAATATTACTGTTCCGATTACTCGTCTATTTGTTAAACTATTTTGCATTTTTCATGTTGAGTTAAGTGTTGACAATCAGTGGTAATATGTATTTTTTTTACATTTATCCCGTAACCCGGGTAAGTTGTAACACAGTAATTTAATGGTTTTACATACTTTATTTTTCGGGTTTTTGCAGTTCTGAACTAAGGATTAAATTATCAAAATATTTTAATATAAACTTCAAATTAAAAATTTAAATGTCTATTATAATTGTCCTATTTTAGAGTATAGTGCTATCATCTGGAATACACATACAGCCAACGACGCTTGTTTGGTTGAAAGAGTACAATGTAGATTTTTGCAGTTTGCTGGTTTTGTATTAGATATTCGTCATCCCCAACATGAATACAACCTATTGCCGAATACCTTAATCTTCCCTCACTTGCTGATCGCCGAAAGGCCCTAGGTACTAAATTCTTAAAAAAATTTCTTGATGGTAAAGTTGACTCTCCATCTCTTTTAACGCTAATTAATTTTAAAGTTCCCCAGAGAAAATCCAGAAATCACGGTCCCTTCTTCATACATATCTGTTCTTCTAATTATATTTATAATGAGCCAATTAAGCGTTTAATGAAAAATGCCGATGAAGACCCCTCTTTCAATTTCAATTAAACATTTATTTTATATACTTTTGTTTAAATGTTTGTTTTTTCTTAATGTTTATTATTTTTATATTACTGCTTTTCTTTTTGTTTGTTTGTGTTTCATTTTCTGTAACTATATTTTTGTATAATAAGGGTCAACAACGTTGAATAAATAAATAAATAAATAAACAAATAATATAATAAACATATTTACGAATACTGTACGTTACATCTTACCCCGTGTTACTCTTATAAATCAAAATATTCAATTATTTCATTAAATGTATGTTCTTTAGATACATTATACCAATAGTTTTAGTTTTAGTTATTATCGAGGTGGACATAATGTCCATGCACTTNAGTTTTAGTTATTATTGAGGTGGACATAATGCCCATGCACTCAGACCTGTTGGTCCATTGTGCGCACCTTATACCGAATTGTCTTGATTCGGTTTACCCACCTAAGTGTTATCACCAAAGTGTTAATACCTTTTCAACCATAAAGTCACCTCTATAGATGACCAAAGAGTGCTGTATTTCTAGCGAAATTAAGTATCTCTCTGGGCTTTAGGTTTTTAATATTTTCTTTTTCAGGAAAAGGTTTACTCAAGTAGTTTGATTTTAGTGTGGTCAAGGCTTCACATTCGCACTTCATGTGAAATAAGTCTTCCTCTTCTACTCCATACTTCCTGTACAATGGTGATTCCGATACTCCCATTGCGTTAAGATGTTTAAGCAACTGACCATGTCCTGTCAGTAGACCAGCCAGGGTGCTTATTTGATGTCTAGTCATGCTATTAAGATCACCCAGCAATAAACCAGGGGTCTTGATAAACATTTTAGATTGTCTAGGTACTACCAAGTACTTCCAGATTTTCCTGTGTTGTTCTCTGCACCAATTCTTGGGTAACGCTTTGAGCGATTGCTCAGTGAGCCCTACCACTGGTTCTGGTCCAACATAGGTGTTCTCTGCTCCTTTCCTGGCTAGAAAGTCAGCATTCTCATTTCCAGTGACACCGTTGTGTCCCGGTACCCACGCTAGTGTAACTTTGTTGAACCTCGATAGTGATTCTAAAGTTTCCCTGCATTTAAGGACCAGCTTTGAATTAATNCCTGCATTCGAGGACCAGCTTTGAATTCACCTGATCGTTACAGAGTGCTTTCAAAGCCGCTTGACTATCACTTAAGATAGTTATCTTCCTATTTTTGTATACCAGCAGGTTCTGAGCCCCTACCAGTATCGTCATCACCTCTGCTTGANGCAGGTTCTGAGCCCCTACCAGTATCGCCATCACCTCTGCTTGGAAAACAGAGGGTGTTGTGCCCAATGACATACTGACATTTATTCGTGGCTTTAAGCCCCAAATTCCAGCACCTACCTTTCCTGATTTTTTGGATCCATCTGTATATATCACAAATCCTCCTTTGTCAGTCAGGTGGTTAATATTCCATTCTATACGTGTAGTGATCTCCACTTTGTAGGGAATGTTATTCTTAAGAACCGGTTTGATATAGTCCAAGGGGTATTCTAAAAAGCCCTTGTCTATCTCTTTTAGTATTTTACCATGTTCTGTTGTATCACTCTCCAAAGTCCACATACCTAAGTTGTGGAATCTTAGTGATGTAGCTTTGGCGTGAGCTATCACCTCTAGATGCAGAGGAGGCAATCCAATTAGTGCCTCTAATGCGACCGTTGGTGTAATTCTTAATGCTCTAGTGATGGCAATAGCAGCCATTCTTTGTATGCGACTAAGTTCTTTTATAGCTGTAATGAGCGCTGTTCTGGTCCACCAGACTAGAGCACCGTATAATATCATAGGTTTAATCACTGACGTGTACAACCAATACATAACTCTTGGTTTCAGACCCCATGTCTTTCCCAAGGCTCTGCTGCAAGTCCACAATGTGGTCATTGCTTTTTTAATTCTTGACTCAACATGTGATTTCCATTTTAGTTTACTATCCAAGATAATACCTAAGTATTTTACTTCCGACTTTAAGCTAATTTCTTGTCCATTCAGAGTAAGAGTGTCCAGACTGTCTAGTCTTAATTTACTGTCTAGGTCANTAGTGTTAAGTCTCTGTTGTGCTAAGTCAATAATAGTGTCTGGGAATTTACCCACCACTGCTATAACCAAGTCATCCGCATAGGCTTGTGTATAACAATATTTGTTTAACTCTCTAATAAGCGAGTCCAATACTAGACACCATAGCAAGGGGGATAGAACCCCACCTTGTAGGCATCCCTGTTTATCCACTTCTATCCACTTAATAATAAGTGGTTCTATTCCATGCTGTTGTGCAGATTCACACATAGCATTGAAGGGAGTATTGTCAAAAGCCCCTTTGATATCCAGGAATATACCTACTGCATACATTTTATTCTCTACAGCTTTCCCTATCTTAGTGATTAAGCAGTGTAGAGCTGTATCAGTAGATTTCCCCGTTTGATACGCATGTTGGTTTTCATGTAAAGGGTTCTCCTTAAGAGGCCCCTCCTTGATGTACCTATCAATAAGTTTCTCCATAGTCTTAAGAAGAAAAGAAGTAAGACTTATTGGTCTGTAGGATTTTGCTTCATAATAGTTAGTGCGGTTAGGTTTGGGTATAAACACCACCCTAACCTTACGCCAGCTTTCTGGTTAATAACCATAGGCAAGGCATGCCCTAAATATTTTGCAGGGATGGGGATGATTATCTCTAACCCTTCTTGCAGAAGTGCAGGGAAAATTTCGTCACAGCCTGCAGCTTTAAAACTGCCAAAAGCTTTTATTGTCCATCTTATTCCATTTGAAGTTATCACTTTCCTGGTTAGTCTCCAATCATCACAGGTCACACGTTTGTCCTATGCATCATGTTCCTGTTCTCTGTTGTTAATTGCAGAGTCAGGAAAATGTGTGTTCATCAAATGTGATAATGTTTCATTATCGTTATTGGTGAACATTCCGTCTGGCAGTAGTATCGCCTCGACAGTTTTGTTTGGTCCATTCCTTAGTGATCGCAGAAGTCTAGTTGCTATAGGAAGTTGTTGTATATCCCCACAGAACTTCTTCTAGCTTTCTCTTTTGGACTTTTTCAATGCAGATTTGTAGTTCCTTTGGGCGTCCTTATAGGATTCCCAGTTTTGTTCCAAAACCTGATTTCATTGCTTTATTTAAGAGCTTACGTGAACTCTTTCTTAATTTAGACAGGTTAGCATTCCACCAAGCTACACCTTGCCCTGTACCTTACCTTTCTATTAAAGGACAGTTTTCTTTGTAAGCCGAGGCAATGGAGTCCTGTAGCATATTTACAGCCCTTTGAGTACTTTGTCTCGACCCCAATCTAAACTGTAGGTTATTCAGATCACGAGAGAGATCTGTCCTGTAGTTGTCCCAGTTTGGTCTTTTCGGGTTCCTATAGTACTCCGTCTTAACTTTGTTAATTTCCAAAATGAATCGTAAGTGCCTATGATCAGAAAGAGAAGGTTCGGAGGACACTTTCCACCCTTTTAACTTTTGAAGTAACCCTTTTGAACAAACTGTCAGATCAATGACTTCCTGCCTGTTCCTGATAACAAAAGTAGGTTCACTACCTCTGTTCAGTATACTTAGGTCTGTAGTCAGCAATAGATCCATTATAACCTCTCCTCTTTGGTTGATGTTACTGCTCCCCCACATAGTGTGGTGTGCATTAGCTTCCATACCTAGGATTAGTTCTAATTTTTCATTTTTGCAATAATTAAAAAGCATAGTTAGGTCCCTATCTGGGTCTGTGACCTCATATGGTAAGTATCCTGAGGCTACTATAATATTTTTACCATCATTTAGTGTTACTCTAATAATAGTCAAGTCTGCACTTGATAGATTAAGTATCAGGCTGGCTTTAACTTTATTATTAACCAAAATGCAAGTTCTTGGTTTATCTGCTTGTTTCTGAAACAGTTTAAAATCCCTTAGATTTAGCCCCTTAATCTGGTCCCCATTTATCCATGGTTCCTAAATAAGTGCTATTTGTAAGGGTATTGTATGCCTCACAGTTAGGGTCCTTAGTAATACACTGCTGGCCCCTTTACTGTGATGCAGGTTTATTTGCGTGAATTGAATTCTATTGTCAGCCATTCAGAAAAACTGATGTTGACGCTTAAGAAAACACACTGTACTGGGTGTGATACAGGTGTCTAAAACATTCCCTGTGTCACACAGTCCCCCCTGTGGGTGGTGTCCCCCCGCCGTCCACAGGTGGCGACCGTGCCTTAGGTTCGCTCTCCACATTGCCTTTTGGATCCGTGGAGAGGTTCCCCTCAACTGTGGCCGTTATTGAGGGTGGCGGTTTCCTGGGTCCCTTTCCCTTACGTAACACACTTCCTCCCTTCCCTTTCGAGGCAGGAGTGAAGTGTGTCCGTTTGTTCCTTACCTGTGCCTTACTTCCTTTCCCGAGTGGCACTGGTCATTCCTCAGCCTTCCTCTTCCCAGATTTTTGAGGTGTGGATTTTTTCACATTCTTCCGGGCTGGTGGCTGCTTAGCAACATAATTTGTAAAGCAAACTCTGTCCATTCCAAAATATGGACTGCGCTTCAGTTCCTCCAGTTTGACCATGCTGTTTTCGTCCACACTTAGGAACAAAGATTGTCCTTTCAGGCCAACCTCTGTCTCATGGTGGACTTTCCAGATCGCCGTGTTCAGCCCTGGGTTTTGTTTTGCCAATATTTCTAAGATCTTCTTGGATTCTTTTGGCAGCCCTGGTATATGAGTGACCATCCGTTTGTACTTGATCGGGTTGTAGGCTTCCAAATGGAGTTCTGCACCGTCCCAAGGTTTTATGAGGTTGACATGGTCAGTGAGCCACTTAAGAGAGCTCTCTTGGGCTGCACTGATCACAAGTGCTCCATCAGTGAGTCTGGTGTCTTCAAACCTTGGTACGTCGGTTCCATCAGTACCCGACAGTATCAAGTCTCCAACACAAGACTCAATGAGTAGCCCCTGCTCTTTGGTCAACTTGTTAGTGGGGTAGCCTGCGAAGACCAGAGCCACTTTTTTATTATCGGTTACCACGTCCCTGTAGGTCGGTACCCAATGAGTTTTCTTACATGGAGGTTCTTGACTCTTGTCCTCAGGTTTTTGAGCTTCGGTTCCCTTTGACTTTTTCAAGTCATCGGTTCCTTTGCCTCCCTCCTTTGGTAGGTTCTTCTGTCCCTCCATGATTTCTCGGCTCCTCTTCAGCTTGCGCCTCTGACTTGCCGCTCAGTTTCTCAGGTCTAAGTTTTAGACCCNTTTTCAAGTCATCGGTTCCTTTGCCTCCCTCCTTTGGTAGGTTCTTCTGTCCCTCCATGATTTCTCGGCTCCTCTTCAGCTTGTGCCTCTGACTTGCCGCTCAGTTTCTCAGGTCTAAGTTTTAGACCCTCGATTTTGTCAGCTACTGCTCCCAGTTGATCTTGTGATTCCTGGTCTACATTTGCTGACGTTGCTGTCTCTTTGCTAGTGGACGGTTCACCAAGTGTCCCGTTGTTGGCATTGAGACCTTCAAGTTCGGCGATTCTTCTGCGAAGAGTCGCCAGTTTATGATCTTGTTCCGACAGGTTGTACGTAGGATCCCTGATCGTCATAAGTTCGTTGTTTTGTGGTTTTTCTATGTTTTTATCCATATAGTTCCCAGTTAGAGAAGTCGAGAAATAAAGGTCCGTCACAGCAGAGCTCGATACTGTGATAAGGCTGTATACTCTATGGTGCGCCAGGTGCCATAGAGGATCCCAATGGTCACTTTACCTTTCGGCTAACTACCCTGTGACAAGTTAGCAACCCTTTCACTTGGTATGGCTGGGTTAGGGGGGCCTATTCGCTGTTAGCAAGAAGGTATGCCCAAGCCAACCGGTCCCAACTAACCAAAGTCATGACCGGCTAAGAGCAGTGTTACGTGTTGCCACCCCCACTGAAATAACTAGTGTCCGCGGGGTTATTAGGCCCGTAATCCTTGCGGATTCCCCTGCGGGCCATTATACCAATATATGTACTAAATTTTAATATTATATAAATATTGGCGAAATCAAAATTTCTTCCCGAGAGGACTAATATTTTCATAATATCACTTAACATAAAAGTGGTGAGCAAAAAAAAAAACAACCTGGATGTGCCACTGTATATAATTATAATATATATTTTATCAGGTATGTTTTATATTTTATCTGATATGTTAGCAAATCTCCGGATGGAGCCTAGTGGAAAATTTTTGCCGTATATGTCCACGGATTTTGAATATTTGTTAGGTAAACTTGGACCTTATATATTAAGATAATACACGGTGTTGAGAAAAGCTATACTAACACAAGAAAAATAGCTATGACACTATGTTTTTTGGCCACTGAAGGTAGTTTTAAAAGCTTGTCATATTTAAAGTTTCAACCCAAACTCTATCAAGATGTGTACACGAAACGTGTTGTGCATTGAATGGTGAACTAAGATATGAAATAAAGGTATTATGAAAATTTATTTCAATTCAATTTGCAAAAAATTATATAATTTAAACAAAATTAAGTTATTTACAAATACGTCATTAAACAAATAAATATAAATACATAAAAAGAATTGATCACTTGTGGCTACTATTATTTAAAATTAAAAATATATTAATTTAAAACTTAAAAATATATTTAATTTAAAAGCTACAAAAATTACTAATAAATCGCAAATACGTACTTCGGTAACAATTTTACAACTATCAACACTAAAAATATTGTCATTTATGTGTTTAACATTGTTCCTTAAAAACGTATCCGCAATAAAATTATAACGTTTGAATAATTTCTTCAATTTCCAAGGGTAATTTCACCAAAAAACATNTCCGCAATAAAATTATAACGTTTGAATAATTTCTTCAATTTCCAAGGGTAATTTCACGAAAAAACATGTCGTTTTTATTAAAGCGTCAATTAACATTACTATATTTTAAACGATTAAAATTTGTTTAATAGATATTTTCATATTTTCGTATAGCAGTTGTAGTTTTCGAATTACTCAATGATATTTTTTTATAATCGGTATTATTATTTTTTTTAATGATGCTTATTTTTCGTGTTTTTAATTTATTGATTAAATCTTCAACGTTAAAATTGTTCAAAATATTCTCTCTCGCTCGTTAGCCATGTAATTCCGTATTGAATCAATAGTTGCAATGTAAACAGAAGTTATATCTTTTATATAATTTCAAACAATTTATTATTAGGTCACTATTATAAAAAATTATTTATAATTTAATTATTACTAGAGATGACACTCTAATCTATAGCTTTGATGGAAACAACGTCTAAAATGTGTTGAAAATAAGGTACTCTCGAGAGATGATGATGTGAAAAAAAGGTGGATAGAGTATTTTGAAAAATTATTGAATGAGTAGTACACAAAAGAGACATTAGAGTATATCTGGTGGNAATTATTGAATGAGCAGTACCCAAAAGAGACATTAGAGAATATCTGGTGGAATGAGGGACTGGTAGATTTAATTAGTGAGAAGGAGGTATGGGTGACTGTGGCATCAATGAAAAAGAATAAAGCAGTAAGTCCAGATGAAGTGCCACTAGAAATATGGAAAATATTAGGCGGTGTTAGCATAAGGTGGCTGAAGGAACTTTTAAATAAAATCTTATTAGAAGGGAAAATTCCAAATGAATGGAGGTATAATATTGTGGTGCCGATATTTAGAGGTAAAAGTGACATACAGGAGTGTGGAAATTATAGAGACATAAAGCTTATGAGTCATAGTATGAAAATTTGGGAAAAGGTAATAGTATATAAGTTTTAGACTTATATACTTATTTTGCACTTCTCTCTGGTGAAAAATTTGAACATTTGAATTTTATCATGGGTTCAGCTCAAATTTTTTTGACAAAAAAAAATATATATATACAATATAAATTTCCAACTTGAAAGCTGATGATTATTTTGCCGGATAAATCCGAAGACTTTATTTAATCACATCGTTGTGATCACATTATTTTTACTGACAGCATAATTTGCCAATATTCATACTGACATTTTATTTCCTGTTATACTTATAGTGAGGTATATGAGGTAAAATTAACTTAAATTTCAAGTTCAATCAGATTATCTGATATTAATTAACTTACCAATATTATCGTCGGAATTTCGCTTTATATTAACTCTATTTTTAAGTTTTTTGAAGATTGTAATCATATTGAAGCTTACATAATTTTATTATTCAGCTGAATTTGATTGTTTTTGTTATTGACATATCATTTTCCATTAATATTTAAACCGTCTGTAGTATTTTTCTATTTGCTACTAGTGCGATTAGTAGTTTAACTTACCTTAATTATTTTATTGTTCAACAGTAAAATTAATTATTTTAATATCTATTCCGTTTGTGCGACAAACATTAACATACACGTGAGCTGAAACCCGAGTAGAGCCGCCAACGGCGAACGGCCAAGTCTTTTCGGCGATGCATCCAGACCATCGGATGGGTCTCTTTGGAGACCTGGTATCGTTTCCTTTCATATATTATATTTATATAATGAGCTATATTTTATTCATTATTTTATTTAATTTTTATTTTATCGTAAATTAACTTAATTTACTTATGTGTGGGCTCTCCACACGTGTTTACCTTTTCTTCTAGCCTACGCTAAGAAGCGAGTGTCCAGACCGCTCCTGGTTTTTTTCATTAATTTCCAATTAACATTAACAGATGTGTTCCAATACCGTCCGTGATGCTTGTAATATTATTTGTTTTTTTGTTTAAATATTATATTTTTGTTAATTATATAATAGAGGATATGACACAAGATTAATTACGGGTGTTTGAAGTGGAGGGAAGCGTCTGGTGTCTTATGCGATAAAAGAATTCCAATGAGGCTGAAAGGTAAATTCTATAAGACTGTAATGAGACCAGCTATGATGTATGGTTCAGTATGTTGGGCTGTTGATAAGATATTAGAGCAGAAAATAGGAGTAGATATAGTGGATAAGATGAGAGAAACTAGACTTAGATTGTACGGTCATGTTATGAGAAGAGAAGAATCGGAAGTTGTAAGAACAGTTGTAGAAATGAATGTTGAAGGAAGAAGAGGTAGACGAAGACCAGAAAAGAGATGGAGAGATGTTATTGAATTCGATATGAGGACAGCTATGTGAGCGTAGAGGATGTGGGAGATCGTGTCAAGTGGAAGTTTAGGATAAGGGGGTCGGCCAACCTTTCTATAACTAACTATTATCTAATTTCCATTGCATCGTCTGGAATAATCCCCGTTGAACGTTACATTTCATTTTCGTGCGTACGAAATATGTGAAGCGTAATGACGTTTATTAACGTTTATCCAACGCGGTATCTATTACATTCGATGTGCAATGTAATCAATATTATTTGTTTTTAAATCTCAACGAAATAGAATAATTAGCATTTGTCTGAAATCGAATTCGAGTTAATAAAAACAATAATCTATATATGATAAATGGTTTAATAATAAATTTTATGTAAGTTTAATCATATCAACTCATCATAAGATGATCCTATACGATCATACAAATTTATTATTATTATTTCTCATTAATACAACCTTACTTTCAATACTATTATTCATTAAAATCCTCTTAATTCATTATTATTTTTCATTAATACTACTTAATCTCCTATTATAACCAAAGATAGCGGCAGGAATAGATGAGATCCAAGCAGAGCTTTGGTGAATGAACTTTATTAATGAATTTCTTGAATGAACGACTTTATAAAAAGTATAATTATTTCCGTTCCAAAGAAGACTTCAGCAAAAAAGTGTTAACAATATCAAATAATTCGATTGCTCTCGCTCGCCTCAAAGATTCTTACAAAAATTATCTATAAGAGAATGGAATAGAAGATAAAATAAATATTATCATAGGACCAATTCGGATTTAGAAAAAATATGAGTACGAGAGAAGTGATGTCGGCTTTAAGATTAATAGCAGAAAAAAAAATACGGAAAGATAAGTTCGACGTTTATTGCTTACGTTGACATTGAGAAGGCATTCAATAATGTTAACTAGGAAATAATGTTAAAAATACTGAAAAGAGCAACCATGGTAAGAAAACTATTATATGAATTGTATAAAAGTGAAAAAGCAATCATAAAAATAGGACATATTCATAAAGAGTCCAAAATAAAGAAGAAGTTAGACTATTTACCTTTAATATTTAATGATTACATTCAAGAACTCATTAAAATTATTCATCACACATTCTCAATTCATTATATATTTTCATTAAAACTAGCCTTAATTCATTTAATTTTCTTATTCCCCCTCCTTAATTCATTCGTTTTATTTTACACGCCCCTTAATTCATTATAAAATTTTCTTTAATACCCCTTAATTCATTAAAATTTTTTTATATCCACCCGTAATTCATTTAAACTTATAGCGAAGTCGGCGTACATTATATTAATTAATTTTCAAATATTTAAATTATTTTAGTTCGATTTTATTTTAAATATTGGTTTCTTGCAAATATTCATATAGAATTAAAGTGCATGCAAAATCTGCGACTTTTTCGTAATTTTTGTGGTTTTTTGAATTTTTTTAAATTTTTTTTATATTTTTTAGTTTTAAATATAATTTTTATTACAATAAATACTGTAGAATTTTTATTTAATGCATAATTTTGTATGTCATTGATTATTATTACTATATTATTCATTTATTTAAACGCCCACATTGAAATATAGGCTCATATCACTATGCTAAGCCCAGTGAGGCGAAACCTCATTTATTATTATTATTCATTATATACTATGATGTGTATTTTTTGATAATCTTAAGACGTCACTATGACATTCCAGATTTTAATAATTCTTATACAACACTTTTTTATTCTCGTCGAGTCGAGTTTATGCAGACAAGATGAAAAAAGTGTTGAATGATCTATTGAAGAGAGGTAGGGTAAGGCGTATCTAGAGCGTTAATTTTTAGGGATATTTCTTTATGATTTAGGGGGTTTCAACTAAATAATATAATATAAATATAATACAAAACACGCGCGGGGACAACATTATTTTATCTAAAGTATTCTATATAAATAAATACATGGAAATATTACAGAAAGTTTTTCAAGTCTCAGTAAAAAATGTGATTTTGCGTTTTACTTGAAATTTTTAACAATTAGGAAACTATATATTTTGTTTTTACCTACAGGAATAAAAAACTCTTTTTTTGTTATAAGTGAATTTTAGTATACTATTAATTTTACTGCTCTTTCTGATGTATCGTTTACAACTTTTAAATTGCCTACCTACTATTATCTGACATTCGAGGTAATCTTTATTTAATTTTGTCAATAGAATGTCCTGTGAGAGGCTGGCCTTCGAACGCCTGTTAATGTTTTTTTCGTCAAGTAGAAAATGTTTTGAGACTTCTGAATTTTATGATCAAAGAAGAATTTAGAAATTATCAGTAGTAAATAATATATTTAAAAAAAATATAATTCAAAAATAGATCATAGTTAAAAAATAATAATTAATCGCGTAAAATATTGTCTCTAAAGTATAAAAGGAGATGTTCTGAGATATTATGAGATAATCAAATAACTATTGAAATCAAAAGGCTGACGGTAATATCATTAAACAGTATAAAAAAAAATAACAACATCAGAAATATAATTATATCTGCTTCTCCTGTGTAATATTTGTATTATCATTATGTAAATTACATTGAAATACGATGTAATGAAGTACATTAATTTTTCGAAATCAATTGACTTAATTTTGAAATAAATCAATTGATTGGTTCGCCAGCCAACTGTAATTTTTTTAACGATCATAGTGTATATCTCGATGGTAATTAAAAAAATATTTTAGGTGAATTATACACGAAATACTACATTGGAGGATGAGATAAAAGTGAATCCAATTATAATATTTTACAATAAAATAGGATAAAAAACAATAACAAAATAATTTATACTCGTCGGTAACGATGAGCATAGTAATTGACTGATTCTGGAAATGTTTTACAGCCAAGACTTATGTAGACCTCGTAAACGAATAGGTTGGTAAATATAATTAATTTTTATAAAAAATCAGATATCGCAAATGAATAGGTAAATAATTTATTTTTATAAAAAAAATCATAATTTACCTGATGTTATTTTTTTATGTTTTATTAACAACGATTTCGTTGGATAGACTCCATGTCGTATAAACTGTTTATACTTATAAATTTTTATTTAAATAAATTTGATCGTAATTTCCAATAATCAAATAATGCGCTTCGTAATGTCTCTAATTCCGTGTTTATCCGTCGTTACAATGACTCTATGGAATTTGCAAGTGGTATGTGTTTTTGTACATTCATTACGTACATTACATTGAAATACGCTTTTTTTTTCAATTAAAGGACTGTTTACCTCTACCGAGAGGGACTAAAGCGGCCATTCGGTTCGATAGATTCGAATGGGTCGTAAACAATACGTTCGGAGTTGTGAATGATATCTACGTCACTCAATTTAACGGATTCGATTTCGCCAACGTAGCGATGACATTCAACGATGTTAGTGTTCTACAAAAAGTGAGAATCCTCGTAACGTTTTACAGTACGGTATTTTAAATGTTCGTCCCAATCGCAGTTGAGTTTTGAAATAATGAAGTGCAAAGAGCATTACATAGATTGTACAAACTACAGAACTTTCGAAATCACGCGATTATGCGGCAAAGAAAAATCCATACTGTTTTTCACGAAAATAGGATATGTAAACCGCGAATGGTCGTGTCAGATCGATAAAGTAAGACGACGATATTATACTGTCGTTTAGAATTATTAAATTGTTTTCTTCGATGTTAGCAAATTTACTCGTTAATATTATGGTAACTCGACATGACGATATTTCGTATGTTTTTTATCGAAGGGACGTTACGTATTCAAAAACGCTACACTAGACGCGGACAACATTGTTGCATCGTTTGCGCTTTCGTCGGACAAGTGGTGGGAAAATTCGTGGAAATGGAACTGTGTATTCTTTTCTCACGGCGACGCATTCGTCATGCGGTCAAACGGACAGCTCCGATTTCTTCTTTTGAGCAGACAAACTCATTCTAGACATTAGAGACAATATTTTACGCGATTAATTATTATTTTTTAACTATGATCTATTTTTTAAATATATTATTTACTACTGATAATTTCTAAATTCTTCTTTGATCATAAAATTCAGAAGTCTCAAAACATTTTCTACTTGACGAAAAAAACATTAACAGGCGTTCGAAGGCCAGCCTCTCACAGGACATTCTATTGACAAAATTAAATAAAGATTACCTCGAATGTCAGATAATAGTAGGTAGGCAATTTAAAAGTTGTAAACGATACATCAGAAAGAGCAGTAAAATTAATAGTATACTAAAATTCACTTATAACAAAAAAAGAGTTTTTTATTCCTGTAGGTAAAAACAAAATATATAGTTTCCTAATTGTTAAAAATTTCAAGTAAAACGCAAAATCACATTTTTTACTGAGACTTGAAAAACTTTCTGTAATATTTCCATGTATTTATTTATATAGAATACTTTAGATAAAATAATGTTGTCCCCGCGCGTGTTTTGTATTATATTTATATTATATTATTTAGTTGAAACCCCCTAAACCCTAAAGAAATATCCCTAAAAATTAACGCTCTAGATACGCCTTACCCTACCTCTCTCCAATAGATCATTCAACACTTTTTTCATCTTGTCTGCATAAACTCGACTCGACAAGAATAACAAAGTGTTGTATAAGAAATATTAAAATCTGGAATGTCATAGTGACGTCTTTAGATTATCAAAAAATACACATCATAGTATATAATGAATAATAATAATAAATGAGGTTTCGCCTCACTGGGCTTAGCATAGTGATATGAGCCTATATTTCAATGTGGGCGTTTAAATAAATGAATAATATAATAATAATAATCAATGACATACAAAATTATGCATTAAATAAAAATTCTACAGTATTTATTGTAATAAAAATTATATTTAAAACTAAAAAATATAAAAAAAATTTTAAAAAATTCAAAAACCACAAAAATTACGAAAAAGTCGCAGATTTTGCATGTACTTTAAATCTATATGAATATTTGCAAGAAACCAATATTTAAAATAAAATCGAACTAAAATAATTTAAATATTTGAAAATTAATTAATATAATGTACGCCGACTTCGCTATAAGTTTAAATGAATTACGGGTGGATATAAAAAATTTTTAATGAATTAAGGGGTATTAAAGAAAATTTATAATGAATTAAGGGGCAAATAAAAATATATAAAAATGAATTATGGAGGGAGAAAATTAAATGAAGTAAGGGGTAAATATAAAATAAACTTAGGGAGAATAAAAAAATTATTACAACTTCCGATTCTTCTCTTCTCATAACATGATGTTAGGGGCTTGTTTAATAGTTGAGGATCTTGGTCAAAACCAAGAAGCGGAAGCTACCCGACGTCTGCCCAAATATCGTCCCTATCTCATTAAATGAATTTTAATTGCCTGAAGGAGACACAGGAAATCGTGTACCTTAGTTACAGGGGATAGATTATTAAATAAAATTAGACAATTGTTTTAGGTCAACGACAAACTAAAATTATATTTTAGATGTTTAGTAAATATAAGTTATATGTAATGTACAATACGTCTGACCTGAATCCTAGTAAAGTTGGTTAGTAGGTATATCTAAGTGAGATGGAGTTGGTTGGCTATGATGACAATTGGCGATAGACGGGTCGTTGAATAAAACAAGTTAAGTTATAAATAATATAAATAAGACGAAAGTAATAATATTGAAAACTATGTCTAAAACGACCACTCAAACACAACTCCCTTTGTTAGTTCGACGTCAGTAGCTCCGGGCTACAGACGAGTAGAATTGTCACATCAGCATCTCCGTTTATGCTAATTAATATGTATTACGAATTAAATAAATAGAAATAAAACGTGTGTAATATAAGTGGTAAGAACATAGTAATAAATGTTCTTACAATGACCATACCATCTAAGTCTAGTTTCTCTCATCTTATCCACTATATCTACACCTATACTCCCTCTAATATGCTCATTTATTATCCTATCTCCTCTTGTTACTCCACTCATCCAACTAACCATTCTCATCTCTGCTACTATCATTTTCTGCTCTAATTTCTTATCAACCGCCTAATATACTGAACCAAACATCATAGCTGGTGTCATTACAATATTGTAGAATTTACCTCAGCCTCATTGGAATTCTGTTATCGCATAAGACACCAGACGCTTCCCTCCACTTCAACCACCCGCAATTAATCTTGTGTCTTATATCCTCGTCAATACCACTGCTCTTTTGCACAACTGACCCTAAATACTTAAAAACTCTCCATCTTTCCAATCACGTCCTCGCCTATTGTCACTGACCTCCTCATTTTGCCTTCCTTGTGTTCTCCTTTACCAAACTCGTACTCTATATACTCTGTCTTACTTCTACTTATTCTTAAATTCTTTTCTTCGAGAGCTGATCTCCACACCTCTAGCCTTTTATTAATTTCCTCCCTATTATCTTCTATTAACACTATATTGTCACCAAACAACATGCACCACGGCACCTCTCCTTGTATTTATCTAGTAATTTCATCCATCACTATAAAAAAAAAGTAAGGGCTTAAAGCAGAACCTTGGTGCACTTCTACTCTTACCCGAAAACCTTCTGATATTCCTTCTACGCTTTTCACCCTGGTACAAGTGCCATCATACATATCTTCTATTATATTAATGTACCTTTTCGGGACTCCTTTTCTCATTAATACCCCCTATAAAAACTCTCTCGGTACTCTGTCATACGCATTCTCCAAATCTATAAATACCATACACAGCTTTTTCTTCTTCTCCCTAAACTTTTCTATTAGTTGCCTCACACAAAATACTGGATCAATTGTTGACTTACTAGGCATAAATCCAAACGGGTTTTTAGATACCGATGTCTCATTTCTTATTCTCTTATCTATTACATTTTCCCAAATTTTCATACTATGACTCATAAGCTTTATGTCTCTATAATTTCCACACTCCTGTATGTCACTTTTACCTCTAAATATCGGCACCACAATATTATACCTCCATTCATTTGGAATTTTCCCTTCTAATAAGATTTTATTTAAAAGTTCCTTCAGCCACCTTATGCTAACACCGCCTAATATTTTCCATATTTCTAGTGGCACTTCATCTGGACTTACTGCTTTATTCTTTTTCATTGATGCCACAGTCACTCATACCTGCTTCTCACTAATTAAATCTACCAGTCCCTCATTCCACCAGATATTCTCTAATGTCTCTTTTGGGTACTGCTCATTCAATAATTTTTCAAAATACTCTATCCACCTTTTTTTCACATCATCATCTCTCGAGAGTACCTTATTATCAACACATTTTAGACGTTGTTTCCATCAAAACTATAGATTAGAGTGTCATCTCTAGTAATAATTAAATTATAAATAATTTTTTATAATAGTGAGAACTAATAATAAATTGTTTGAAATTATATAAAAGATATAACTTCTGTTTACATTACAACTATTGATTCAATACGGAATCGCATGGCTAACGAGCGAGAGAGATTGTTTTGAAAAATTTTAACTCTGAAGATTTAATCAATAAATTAAAAACTCGAAAAATAAGCATCATTAAAAAAAATAATAATACCCATTATTAAAAAATATCATTGAGTAATTCGAAAACTACAACTGCTATTCGAAAGTATGAAAATATCTATTAAACAAATTTTAATATGTGTCTTTATATGCATAATATAACGTTTTTATATACATCAAATCTAATTAACTATTCAATTAAGAAAATACAGATTGATAAATTTATCATGTACTACTGAATTAAACGAAAAATAAAATACTATGGGCATATACTTAAATGAATCAAAAAAAAAAAAAAAACCAGCACAGTGGGAACGTGGCATAGTTGGGTCCAGTATAAATTTAATCTGACAATGATTAAAATCACTATCATAAAAAACGTTTCGTAGCAAATCTGTGGATAGTAATTAACTTTAAATAATTGATGTATTTTCCAAAAACAAAGAGAGTAATATCTCTATAACTATTTGTAATCATTTGACATATTGTTTAAAAAAATTGTTCAATGACAGTCACACAAAAAAATCATATAGTAAAATATTTTAATATGAATAAGAAATTTTTTCTCAAGAGGGTAGACTACAGTGATGGGATCCTTGATATCTATTGAAGATATTCAATTCAAATGAGATAAAAATTAAATGAACTTTAAATTTTATTTACCTCGAAAAAGAATTAAGAAAAAATGCAAAAAAAATTATTTTGACGTTACGGTTATAATATTATACCCCAACCGTATATATAATAGCGATTTCATAAAAATTGAAAAATTTGTTGAATAATTTAATAATTTTAAATTAATTTATATTTTGAAAGTCTTATAGACTTCTACTGAAAAAGAAAGAACAATTTTAAGAGATTATTATCTTCGACATGATCTCGATCCCGATGAACAATTTGATATACGAAAAGAATTCGTCAAGTCAATAGACTTTGTTTATGCACCTCGCAATGGCCAGTAGGCTAGAAGAACACAACCTTTTAAAACTTATACAATTGTGTATGTGTACAATATTCCAGTTTAGATTCTTAATAATTTATCTTAATAATATTTGTATCTTGACATTTTTTAAGTAAAAAAATTTATACTAAATAACTATTTTCGGAGTGATTCTGTTACCACGAACCACCTATATAATCAAATAATAATTGTATTATTAATAGTTTCCCATTCGATTTTCAAAATGAATAAGCGAAAAAAATTGATATAATTGTACTTAATATCAAGACAATAAATTGTTCTGTCACTTTAAATAACTTAATAAAAAAAATATTTAGGTACGAGGCAGCTAGACATAAGTATGACTAGCTGCCTCATACGAAACACAGCAGGATCCCATTTTGTTGTACTTTGATAGATTCTTTTTGACATCAAAGATAATATTTTTTAGAATTACTATACTTTGTAACGTAACAAATTCGACGGTGCACTGTTTATAATTTTATTGTGTCTATTTTTCTGTTTTTTTTTTATTACGCAAGGGAATTTGAAAAAAAATATTTTTTTAATTTTTAGTATGTAACATAACCTTTAATTTGACACATGTTTAAATAACGCAGTATTTCTGTAACATTTTTAAAACTTAAGTTGAAAAAGTAAAATTTTTGTGTAGAAGTTGCTGTTTGATTTCCTCCCTGTGGGCAAGTAAAAGTTAAATTTTTAGAAAAAATTATATCAAATAAAAGGGAATTAGGCAAGGTGTTTATGTAAAAAAAAAGTTTTTTATTTATATTTAAAAATGTTAGTTATTGTTATGAAAAAAATGTAAAAATATCAATCAGTAGTATAATCTATCGTTATTTAAAGATTTAGTAAAGGTAGAAGAGGTGTAGTGTTTAGTGACATTCTATTTTTGCCATCGCTCACAGATAATAATTCTTCATCGTTCCGCATCCATCTCGCCTATGACTAAAAATTACATTAACTTAACACGTAATAATACAAAAATGGTTATTGTGGTAATGGTAAAAATTGTGTAGATATTTTATTCTATTTTTGTATGGTACAGAACGCCTTTAGAAGGATCTAGTTGTTTGTTTTAATTGAGATTAACTATTTGTTTTATGCCGCTTCGCCGGCCACTGGTATTTAAGGGCCCCCCGTTACCCCTTAAATTTAAGATACTCTCTGAGGAATGTCTAATATATGTGATTATTTGTTATTTAATTATTGTCTACTCTCGTTTACTTATTGGATGTATAGTTAGCCGTCGTCATCTCCTAGGTGGGTCACCTACCGCATCAATAATAACGTTTTTTTTAAACAGGCTTAAGGTAAAACGGCATTCTAGTGCAGTGCACAACTAACCGTCCTACGGTCTAGCTGCCTCGTACACAACAATTTTCAATACCATTTTTCCAGAAGGTATTTTCGCCTAAATATTTTTTTTATTCTATGTAGTCCTCTATATAAAAGAAATAATTTTTTTACTTCCCTCTTCATAGCCGATGAGCGGTTATGATTTTTTACTAATACGAACTGATGCTTATAATATTTAATAAAAGATTTATTATTATCAGCTTTAACTTTTCTATATTTTGCTATATGCTTATATTTTTCTAACTATTTCTACTATATCCTCATTTATTTTCACTACTGGGAAATTAATAATTTGTTTTATCGGTCTTATGGGTGGCTTATTTTTAAATACCTCCCATGGTGTATTATTAGTAGTGTCAGAAATACTGAGGTTAAGCCAACACTCTGTTTGTTCTAAGTAATTAGCCCAATAAGTATGTTGTACATGGCAAAATGATCGCAAAATTTTACTCATCTCCCTATTCGTACGTTCTATTGGATTACTTTGAGGGTTATATACTGCCGGAAACTGACATTCAATTTCTACATCACTTAAACTTTCTTTCCATTTTTTTTTAATGGAATTGTGTTCCATAATTATCTACTAAATTATTTTCGGAAAACCCTCCTTTACTATATATTTTTTTATTATTCTATTTAATATAGCCATTGTAGTAGCTCTTTTAAAAGCATATAATTTTATGTACTTTGAAAAAGTATCAATAATTGTTAATACATACATACATATGTACAATATGATATAGGGGGGTGTACAATTACTAGCGATTCTAACAAATCTACTGAGCAAACTTTTAATACTTGTGTTGGTGTATGTTTTATTTGAAGTCCTGCCGTATTAAATACTTTTGCCTTTTGTCACATATCACATGACCGTATTATTTTTACAGTTATTCTCGACATACCTTTAAAAACACAGTTTTCCTTCAATATTTTGTGTACCTTATTGTCGCCTTGTGATCAAAACTTACACGAGTCTCCCAAATCAATTCTATTAATAAAATCTTTAGTATTTTAACACGCCATTCTTTATTGATGTATATTCTCTCTAATAGCACATTCACGGCGATTATATGGTGTTTATACTCGGACTGTTTTAAATTAATTTTATGTTTTAACTTTCTTATTTGCTCATCCTCCTCTTGTATTTTACCTATATTTTTTAATTTGTTGGTAAGTTCTTTACTATACTGAATCGTGGTTATTTTTGCAATAACTAATCTTTTTGCTTCTCCCGGAATTATCCCCTGACTATACACTGGGTATCGGGTTAATGTATCCAATACTAAATTATGTTTACTTTGTATATATTTTATTGCTAATTTAAATTCTTATAAGAATAATATCCATCGAATTAACCGATTATTTATTAATTTACAGGTACATATAAAAATCGACGATTGATTATCAATCCATATAGGTGTTGGAAAACCTAAAATATAATTTCTAAATTTTTGACACGCAAATACTGAAGCTAAATCTCTTATTCCATAGTTGTATAATTTTTTTTGGCATTATTTATCAACCATTTAGTTTTTTAAAAACTAAGGTCCTATGTTCCCCATTTTCACCTATTTGATAATGTTCTGCGCCAATAGCTACTGACTAAGCGTCCGTCGCTATATGAAATGTTTCATGATAATTAGGAAAATACAAAATTACTTTTTCTAAAAATACTTTTTTAGATTTATCAAAAGCCTATTGATTGCTAATCCCATACCCATTTTACATTTTCTCTAATTAACTCACTTAACGGTGATACTAAATCTGAATGATTATGAATAAAACGTCGATAAAAATTAAGAAATCCTAATTATTTTTGCACCTCTTTTATATTTCGAAGTTCTTTACATTGTTGTACCACTGTATATTTATCCAGATCCATTTTAATTATACCTTTAGTTGAGATTATATACTCAAAAGAACTTTACTTCATACACAAAAAGTTTTAATTTTTTATAATTTAACGTTATATTATATTTATTAAAGCGGTATAAAACGTTACATAAATGATATGGTAGTTTTAATTACAAAACACTATAGGAGCTGATTTTTTTTGTAAATATTACATTTTTTGTCTAATTTAGATGACAATTTACTCATAGAAGATAAGATGTCAGGACAAATTTTCTTTTTTCATTTTATAGTACATGACATAAACTTTAATTTTATATATGTGTAAAGGACGCAGTATTTCCGGAACATTTTCAAAAGTTAAGTTAGCTGTTGTAAAAAAGTTGCTATTTTAAATCCCCTCCTATGAGCAGGTTAAGTGTTAGATTTTCAAAAAAATGATATTAAGTGAAAGGGAAATATCTAAGGTTATAATACAAAATAAAATTATGTTGATTTGTTGTTTTTTGAAAAAGTTATGGAAGTTTTAAGAAAAAAAAGTGACAAAATTTACCGTTTTTAAAAATTGTAATTTTTTTGGAGTTTTCTCCCATTTGCGGGGAACGAGGGAAAATTTTTCAATTTTTAAGAGTAATGTCTTCAACTAGATACAGCTTATAATCTTTTGACATATTGTTCATCAAAATCGGTCCAGTAATATCTGAGAAAAGTAGCAACAGACACAAAAAATAAAACACATCATGGTAAAATTAATACCTTCTCAGCTTTGCATCCAAGCTAAAATATATATTTCAATTTTTTTTTTTTATTAAGTTGTTCAGAGTTACTCTAAAATTTTTCTAATAATTTATTGTTTTTATATTTATGTACATTTACATCGATTATAGTCTCGGTTATTCAATTTATAGTAAAATGTAACATCAAGGAACAAAAAAAAAACTTTTGAATAATATTTTTATATTTTGATTATTTAAGTGGTTCGTGATATGAGAATCACTCTAAAAATTATTATTAAATAGAAAATGTCATATTTAAAAATTTTATAATAAATATAATCAAGGAAAATCTATAGTGATACTGGTATATTGTACAATAATAATAATATATCTTTACCATAAAATTATATAATGTTTTTTATGTTTCTATTTTATTGAGTTTCTCTAGCTTGACGATTACTTGGCGCATATACAAAATCTAGTGACTTGACGAATTCTTTTCGTATATCAAATTGTTCATCGGGATCGAGATTATGTCGGAGATAATATTCTTTTAAAATTGATTTTTCTTTTTCAGTTAAATTCATTTTAAAAGAACATCGTTTAAGTAAATCTTCTTCGTAAGGCGTTTTGACATTCAATATCCAATGATAAAGTCCCGAAAGTTTGTTATCATAATCATGAATTATAGATTCAATATCTTTTAACAGCTGCTTGTCTGCGTAGTGATTTGGTATAAGAAATAAATAGCGTGCTATCATTTCCTTATGTATTAATAGATAACTTGAAATCGTGGGTATTAATGCTTGTAATAAAATCAATTCCTCTTCTCTTGTTATACCCGGTTGAATTCTCGGGTTTTCCCACGAAACAACTACAAATTATAATTTTAAAATAAGATAATAAGATTTTATAATTAAAAATTTAATTTTGTGAAAAACAAAATGTTTTTAGTGTTGTTTTGAAATTTTTAATTAAATTTTATTTAGCATCTTTAGTTGGGTGATCCTTATTTTTTATCTTCCGGAATTAAATCGGACCACCCCGATAACTTGTTAAAATCTATAAAAAAAAATATCCATGTTAAATTTCATAAACATTAATCTACCTTATGCCGTGCGTTAAGAGAGTTAAAGTTTCGAAAAAAGATGTTCAATTTATTTGGATTTACGTCCAAGAGTTTTAACAATAAGAATAAAATGTATTAAATAAAATATTTTTTTAATTTAATTTCCAATAATTTTTGTAACTTGTAATATTTTCAGAAAAGCGTTATATTGTTTGAATTAATAATTATGCGTCTCTAAAAAATAAACAAGTTCATGAATTTACAAATAGTTCACCGATGATGTTTTTTTTTTTAAGGTCTACCACTGCCACAGATTTTCTGAACCAAAATCTGTCAGAATGTATAAAAAAAATTAACTACCAAAGGGGAATATCTTTACTTAATTAGTTGAAAGTCGTAATTGATGTAGCTGAGCGAGGATTGAAATTAATAAGTGATATCAATGACAAAATCATTAAAAATGAAGAACAAAAATAATTTTTGATACAATCACTTTATAACTATCGTAATAAATATCCTTACGCGAAACGAAGTTTATTTTCAAAAAACATTTTATCACTTTATTTTAATGAATAATTTTAAATGTGTAAATTTGTATTTAAATTACAACATTTTTGTAAAATAAATAAACACATGATAGTTAAATCAATACCTTTTAAACTTCACATTGAAGCTAAAAGGCACTAAAAATGTGTTTTTTTTATTTTGCGATTGAATGTGTCGTTTTATGAAAAAATACCAGTAATAATAATTATCACAAATTTAATTAAAAAATATTTTATTTTATAAATTTTTACCTTTTATTAAAACTATGACGTCAATGCAATGTAATTTTTTTTTTTCAAAATTTTATAGGCCCACTCCATAGTGGTCTGGAAATGAATTTCAGACTAGCGCTCCTAAGTCCCATTTTAAAATGTACTCACAATATTACAATGATTATAAAAACTCAATTCTAGTACATTGCTTGGACAGAATAAAAAATTTCAAGGTCACATGTTAATTCGATCGTTATTTATAAATGATTAAAGTATAGATGTTGTATTATAATTTTTTTAAGAAGTCAAATTTTTTTTTTCCGAAATTTTATACTTAACAAAAGTTAAGGTCAAAGATGTTAAGAAAAATAATATCAAAAAAAGTTTTTTTTTTGACTAAGTAATAATCTTTTTAATATAATAGAATACTTTTTGAGTCTTTTTGGTAATTAGTACAATAAAAAGAAGCAAGTATAGATACATAGATATTGTGGAGCATGTGTTCTAAATATTAAAAATATAATTTTTTTTTGCAACGGACAATAATTACTGTACATAAGGCTAATAAGTTTATACCAATATCTCTAGTTCAAACGGCTATAAATAACGACTGGATTATCATGTAATCTTGAAATTTTATATTCTGTCTAAGCATTGTACTAGAATGGAGTTTTCATAATTTTTTTAATATTGTGAGTACATTTAAAATGGGATTCATGATTTTTTAAAATTCACTTTCCGACCTCTGTGGGGTGGGCCTATCAAATTTTGAAAAAATAATTCCATATCCAAAAGCTAAGGACCATTCTAATGCTTATTCATTAAAGATTTAGTAACCAATTCATACTTAAAAGTAATAACTGAAACATACCAAATATACTTTTTAAGAGATTCAATTCAATTTTTTTTTCTTGAAACCACTTTTTTGATACATAGTAGTAGTATTATTTTAATTCTATATATTTACATATTATTTCAAATTATACTCTAGATTCCTAGGAAATTTATAACTTTTCATTTAAATATCAATTATTCTTATAGACTCAAGAAAAATAAACTTTCTCCCTTAAAAATAATTTTTTTCTTCTCAATTGTTACAGTCATTACTACATAATAAAAAAAACGTCAATATTTTATGTATGACACTATTAAAGACTGTCAATTTATTTTTTAAACAAAGTCGTCCGAATAAGTCAGAGTGAATCGGCATTCTATAAATAAATTAATACTTACTCATGTCTGACTCATTGACTAAAACAAGAAAAATTAATGTTTTAAAAGTAATGCATAAAAATAATAAAGCATGTGTTACATTTTACATACCCGGTGATGTATACTGACAAATCACTACAGTTTTACAAAAAAAACATTATTATATAATATAAATGTGTGTTCACCTAAAAGATTATGCACCCTCTACTTAAAACTAACATTATTTAATTATTAAATCATTTTTTCAATTTATTAAATTGTTACCAGAAAAAATCAATTAGTCGGAATTTCTCATAATGCAATATAAGTATTGAAAATATTAAATAAAAGTATAACTATTTGGATAATTAGATTTTTCATCGCCACAATTTTTAGCTTCAGGACGGACCCTAGTAATTTGAATATACAGAATGATTCTGAGAATATATATACTGAGATATATACAATATAATATAACACGCTGAGAAAGGGGTTCAAACGATTTCTTATAAAATAATAATGTTGATAATAATCATGCTAAGAAAATTATTTTTTAGTATCATATATTTCTTGATTTATCAATTAAGTACTCTTTTAACTCATCCCCTATATCTTAAAAGGGCCAAATGGTCACATTTTGTACACGTATTGGTTCGGCTAATAACACTTGACAGCTAAACCAGAATTAGCGCATTTTATAGTTATATCTATACAGGAACCCGCCGACAACGTGAACATTTTTATTCTAACAGAATCTTCTTCTTCTTCTTCCTCGCCTTAATCCCAACTACTTGGGGTCGACCACCCTTATCCTAAACTTCCACTTGACACGATCTCCCACATCATTTACGCTCACATCAGCTGTCCTCAAATCGCATTCAATAGCACCCCTCCATCTCTTTTTTGGTCTTCCTCTACCTCTTCTTCCTTCAGCATTCATTTCTACAACTGTTCTTACAGAATGCCATTAGGAAACATGCAATGCGACAAACAGTCAACACCTATCATATAAACGCTTAAGAGTTAATTAATATTATTTCAACTAATTATTATGAATTATTTCTTATTTAAACAATTATATGTTTATGAAATGTCGTCGGCTTCTTGGATTACTGTTGTCAGGCATTTGGGGCTCGAACCCAACCAAACGCCTTATCAATGGTGTTAACTTTATTTTTTTAATGGTATCATATATAATTAAATTGCTTATAAAATAAGAAATGATTTAAAATATAACGTTGACATGTTAACGCAATGACAATAGCTGAAACTAAAAATTATCAAAAATTCTCTTTACATAATTATTATTTTTAAATAAATCCAGTGGCTAGCGTTAAAAAAATCACTCTATATTTTAAATTGAAAAAAACATAAATAAAAATTTATAATTAGACACGTGTATGAATTTTGGCAATACAAATAAAAAAAAATTCGATTTTGAGGGTTATGTAAGAAAATTGTGCTTATTAAATTTTTAAAATTTTGTATTTCTGTCACATACTAAAAACTTACGAGTTAATATATTCAAGAAGATATGCTTTTCTAATTTTTTTATTCTCCAAAAAATATAGTAGATTTCACATATTAACATTTGGAATATAGCCACAGAATTAATATAATAGAAAAATAAGAAACGCATTGTAGATAAAAAAAAATCAACATAGTTGGGAAATGTATACAGTGATTCTTTTAATATTAGCTACTCAAATTCTCTTAAATTTATAAAAAATTTCTTTTTAAAGGAGCCTTTTTTAAATTTTATATGTGTCTTAATTTATTTAATATAGAATTTTTTTTATGTTTTATGTTATAAAATGTAAAAAAATTAATTTGAAACCTATAAAGACATATTTTATATCTTATTATTTTAGTATTTTGTAACTAACAAAAGTAAAAAAAAAATTATTAATTTAAGATATATTTAGTGCTTTGAATTAGAAAACAAATTCTATAGATGATATCTGACTGTGATTAGCATTAGAATAATTTGTATATTTGTAACTTTACTACTTGTAACCTTTGTCTTAAACTTATAACTTTTTAAATTTTATTCAAAAATTAAATTTTTAAAATATTATTAAAATATTTATATAGCTAATTACAGTAAACTACCAGGAAATTTTAAAAATCGTAAATCTCAAAGAACTGGGGTGCCGAAAAATTCGGGCGGAGATCGTGAAAGAGGCAGGTCAGCGAGTCACGTCGGTACTGTGGCGATTGGAGAAAAATTCGAATTTTAAGAGTCCAAAATCCGAAAAATTCTTCCGGGTCGAGCTTATTGTAGGGGAAACCGAAAATTGGTATTAGAAAGATTGTCAAATTGCAAAAGACTGATTGAAAATTGGCCATACGAATAATAAGTACAACCAAAGTGATCCACAATATCAATAACTTAATGATATTTTAGCTTCAGTGATCATTTATTTTATCAATATAGTTATTAAAATTTTAATAATCCTAAATATTTGATCTAACACAGAAGCTCAATTTTTGAAAAGTAGTAATACCTAAATATATACAACCGCAGTTGTAAATGGATTTGTTGACCTACAAAGAATCTCATTGAATTAAAAATACAAAGACAATAATGGTACACACAGGTTTAATGTTTAATAACTAAAATTATATCAGTAATTCATTGTTTATTATTTTTACTAATAACTTGTAAGCATAATTCTAGAGATCAATAACATTCACGTGTATGTTAGTTTATCTATTATCTATATCAGCCGTTAAATACCTATTTATATTAATTCAAACTTAGAACTATTATACATTGAATAATACTGAGAAATTTTAAGTATACAGAATGATTTTTATCTGATGACTCAATTACTTACAGAATAAAAATAATTTAAAATGTTTTTTTTGGTTACCTTTGACATATTCACAGATATGCAGCATTTATTATCAATGGTAGTAAGGCGCATTATTATGCCTTACTACACATTTTTAAAAATACACCAACTAACAATACAAAATGTCATAATAAACAATAAACATTCCGTGACTGTGTTATCAAAGTCATAAAAAACCAATTAGCTATCAATATTTGTAATCCCTCGTGTATATTAACTTTGTATATATGAAACTTTTTATATGTTAATAAACGAATTAAGATAAATTAAAAATTCAAGTGCCATTTACTATGAAAATAAAAACTCAAATGTTTTATTAAATTCAAAATATGTGTTCCCTTTTGAAAAACAAAGTTGATATCCTTACAAGACATAAGGGATGATCTTAAAAAGTAATACATAATTAATAATTCAAGAATAATGTGTAAGTAAATGTCACCAAAAAACTAAGTTTAAATTATTTTTATTCTGTGAATAATTGAGTTGACATGGTTAATATTAATAATCGCGTTCAAAAATAGAATTGACCTATGTAGTAATCGCCTATTGTTATAAATGACATATATCTGCATGAGATTTATTTTAAATAAATTTAGAAATCACTCATTTATACTATAATTTACAGTTATAGCATTTATTAACAAAAATCATTGGAACAGATATCTTAACCATTATTTTTATTAGGATTAGGCTTTTAAGTAGAGGTTGCGGCTCATATTTTTTTTAGGATTCCGATTTTTTTCGGTTCAGTTCTAGTCCTTGATTTAAATTCATTATTATTATTGTAACACTACAGTACTGGATTATAAATTTTATTTTAAGAAATTATTTTTTTAATTTTATTTTATCTCATTAAAATTAATAATTTACAAATAAATTACTTACTGGCTGTTTCAAATGACAATTAAAAAAAAAAAAACATAAATTAATAATATGAAATAATATAATGGTTAATGATTACAATTGATGTGTTGTATATACTTTTTTACAGTATATACAACACATACAGTACTGTTTTATGAGTTTTATTTTATATAATTTTTTTGACAAGAATATTGCACCTAAATATTACATTAAAACTTTAGTAGTTTTATATTCATTGTAACACCACTACCATAAGAAATGAATGTGATTTCAGTGTTGAACATTTAAAATTTTAATAAATAAATTAAAATCATAGATGTTAAAAAAAAAATTCTTAAATTACAAAAATGCATAAAATATCAATATTAATGAAATAATTTTTTCTTTCTGGAAAAATTTTTAATAGTCAAGTTAATCCATAAGTTGCCATTGAAGTGACAATATCTAATATGTCATAGGTTACCATTTTACAATACACGTTACATTTAAAAATTGTATGTAAAAAAAATAATAATTTAAAAATTTACTTTTTCGAATGTACTTTCGGCATTTAGGACAAATTGATTTTCTTTCTCTCCAAAGATTAAGACAATCATAGCAAAATACGTGATTGCACTCAGTTATTAAAACAAGGCCCTTAAATTCATTAAAACAAATAGAGCATTCTAGAAAAAATTAAAAACATATTATTGCAAGTTATTTACACAATTCCAAGAATGTTAAAGGTTTAATTTATGTAAAAAATCGATAAGTTTAAATGAACGTAAAAGTTTGATCATTTTATTTTAGGAAAAAACAAAAATAATATTTTTGCTAACAGTTTTTCACATAAGGAATTTCTTTTAATAGAACTTTTCAATTGAATTAAATGATAATTTCAATGAGAATCAAATATGATAATTTTATTTTTAAATTGAAACAATTTTGAACCACTTGAGTGTTGAAAAAACTGATAGATAATTCAACTGTCCGCTTTATACTCTTACTCTTTTCATCAAATTATATACAAATTATTTCTTCCTCAGCCTTTCTCTAAAAAACACTTTGTTCTCTTCCATCAGTTAATAACGTTATGACAAATTAAATGTTTAATCTTTACAGATTACTCTGTTTCAATCAGATTTTAAAATTAAACAAAATATTATTATTGATAAATAATGTAATAGTATCCAAACCTGTTTGTTCATCTAATCCTGTAATATAATTACAATTATTAATATACATACTATTTATTAGTTCTAAACTTGTATTGCTATTATTGTTTTTAAATATTTTAGATGTAATTTTTACCACAGGATTCATACAAAAAGACTATCAAAAATATGACTGAAGTGATGACCAAATTCTGAAAAAACGTTTCGTAGCCATTCAATTCTTTAAATAAATATTATATCATTAAAAGATAATACGCACCATTTTTTTAAATCAAATTGCAATCGTTTTGTTATATTTCAAAATTAATAAATATATACTATAAACTTTATATACTTATCAAAGTGACAAAAACAAATGTAATACCTTTTAAAATAATGGTAATTATAAATTGATTTTATAAAATATGCTATTTACAAAAATTAGGACAATTAAATTATTTTCAAAATAGAATAAAGTAAATTAAAAATAAGTCAGACAATTGAATATACAAATTAAATACGATTAGCACTTAAAAAATCTTACTTTTATAACATGTATTTGAACACCTTGAAGTATATATTTAGATATTATTTATATTGTTTTAATTTTTTCTTTATCACTCAGTCAAAATTAAAATCCACCTATAACTTATAACTATTTTTATACAATAAACTAAAGGTGGGTATAGTTTTACCTCTAATTTATCTTTAGACAAACATTTATTTAATACCGTATGTATTTGTTTTTAAAGATAGGATAATTATTTATTTTATTGACCATTTCAGAGTTTAAGAAAATTACTTATTTTTCTCAGCACAATGTTATTTGTCAAATTAAAAACTAAATCGTATAATTTCAATGCAAGTAAAATAACATATAATTATTTTGAAATAAAAAATAAAAAGAACAAATTAGTATATTTATTATTCGAAATATAAGAAAGAAGTTTTAAACAAATTAACTTGCTTACAAAAAATTTCTCACTAAAAAATAACTATTCAAACACAACTTTTGATTCAGTATTTTAAAAGATATTAATATTTTTTTACCAGGCAAAAATAGTAGTGCGTTCATGAAAGCTTAGAAAAACAAATAGACAGACCTGCACATGTCATTAACCATCATTCATTTTTATTAGTTTTATTTTAAGCATTGGTATGTTACTGAGATGCTATATCAAATTTTTTTTTTTTAATTAACCTACTATTTTGACACGGTACCGTGTTTCCCTCAGCCGCACATCACGTTATCAACCTAAATTAAAGTGTATCAGAATCATAAGTACACGATGACCTAGTGGTAAGTATTGTCTCTACGACACTTTGGGTTGCGGTTTCTAGTCCCGTACTCCTTTTTTCACACGATTTCCGGTACACTTTCAATAACCGGCCGTCAATCCCGACGGCCGTGTTAATATTAAAACACTTTAAAAATAAATTTCAACTGCCTCAAGCATTAAGATCTGGGAAGCAGGAGATTTTAATTAATTGCTAAATGTGGTTGGCTGGACTTAATTGAAGATTTACACGTTGGCGTTATTTTATGGCAGAACAATAATTATAATTTGTTCTATAACTATTGATTATTTTTTATTTTTAAATAAGGGAACTCTGATTTGGTAATCTTGTATATACATAATATGTGACGTACATGTACAAATTATAATCATGTTATATGGTAATAATTGATAACATAATATTACAAAACTTATAACACAAATGACAAAAAAAAATTACAACTAATCATAATTTACAAAAATCATTGAAATATATACAGGGTGATTTTTTTATCATAACCCACTCAATTACTTGCAGAATAATAATAATTTAAACATTTTTTTTTTTTATTATCTTTAGTTACACATTATTCTTGAATTTTTAACTATGTAATACTTTTTAAGTTCATCCCTTATGCCTTGGAGGGGGTCAACTTTGTTTTTTTAAATGGTAACACATATTTTTCATTTAATAAAATGTTTGAATTTTTAATTTAATAGTAAATGGAATTTGAATTTTTAGTATAACTTTATTAGTTTATTAGATTTAAACATTTAAAGTTTCAACATTTTGAGTTAATATACATGTATAATACACATGGGATTGTAAATACAGGTAGCTAATTGGATTTTTATAACATCGATATTAACAGGTACACAGCATTGTTATTATCAATTGTAGTAAGGCACATTATTATGAGTTTATAAATACACTAACTGACAATACAGAAAGTATATCTATTGATAATAATAATTGATAATAAACAATCCGTGACTGAGACAGCAATGTCATAAAAATCCAATTAGCTACCTGTATTTACAATCCCATGTGTATTATACATGTATATTAACTCAAAATTTTGAAACTTTAAATGTTTATATCTAATAAGCTAATAAAGTTATATTAAAAATTCAAATGCCATTTACTATTAAATTAAAAACTCAAACATTTTATTAAATTAAAAATATGTGTTACCATTTAAAAAAACAAAGTTGACACCCCTCCAAAGCATAAGGGATGAACTTAAAAAGTATTACATAGTTAAAAATTCAAGAATAATGTGTAACTAAAGATATTGAAAAAAAAAATTTTTAAATTATTATTATTCTGCAAGTAATTGAGTGGGTTATGATAAAAAAATCACCCTGTATATATATGTTAAACATTTTTATTATTCATTACACAATTGTGTGATGAAGTGCCTTCGGGACAACTTGCAACGTTCATTTATTTTAATAATTAGTGGAATAATAGATATACATATAATTTCTTCATATATTACATGTATTGAATTTACGGTGCAATTTAGAAGTTGCACTTGGCTTTGTTCTTGTTGTGTCCGGGCGCCAACATTAAGTTAGGGAAAGGGTCCCTTTTAATTTCAAATTATATAAATTGAATCAAATATCTACACAATTTTTACCATTACCACAATAACCATTTTTGTATTATTGCGTGTTAAGTTAATGTAATTTTTAGTCATAGGCGAGATGGATGCGGAACGATGAAGAATTATTATCTGTGAGCGATGGCAAAAATAGAATGTCACTAAACACTACACCTCTCCCCCTTTTCTAAATCTTTAAATGTCTAATGGTGTAGATGTTCCGATATTATGTATACAACTATAGAATATGCTAATTTTAACAACATTTTTTTGATTTTTATCTTAATAAATCCTAGCGAATAATTTATCAAAGTATAGTTAAAAATTTAAATCATTTTGATGTAACACATAGGCATGAACGTAAAAAATACTTCCTGATTGATAATTTTAGAAAAGCATATATCTACTAATAAAACCAAAAAAAATAAACTCAATTTTTATTTTATTTACCGATTAATTAAGTAGTTTGTGTAACAGAATATATATATATTTTATATTTAAGTACAATTGAATCGATTTCGATTTTCTTATTTTTCTAAATCAAATATGTATTTTAACTATGAGACACAAAAATTCTTAACAATATTTTTATGTTTTGATTATTTAAATGATTCATATAAACAAATCAATCTAATAACTGATTGGCTACAATTACTAATAACGTTAGATTAACATTACACTACTGATTGATATTTTTTTTCATAACAATAACTAATATTTTTAAATATAAATAAAACACTTTTTTTACATTCCCTTTTATTTGACTTAAATTTTCCGAAAATTTTACCCTTACCTAACCCCCAGGGAGGGAATCAAACAACAAATTCTGTAAAAAAATTATACTTTTTCAACTTTTTGAAAATGTTACGGAAATACTGCGTTCTTTAAACATATGTCAAATTAATGCTTACGTTACATACTAAAAATTAAAAAAAATAATTTGTCTTGACGACCAATCGTCTATTTTCAAATGGCTACCTTAGTTAAAAAACATGCTATTTTTTTGTTCAAATTTGTTTTTAATTTTGTACGTTTCCCAAAGTATGAAAAAAAGCCTCCTACTAGGAGAGATGTCACACCTATCAGTTAGGATTACCGAACATTATGAAGAATTTATTTTTAAAATAATTAATAATTAAATTTAACTAAATATTTTATTAAATATAAATGATTACAACAACTCGTGGTTGGCAACAGTGTCAGAAACTGTCGTACGAGGCAGCTAGTCGTCCTAATGTCTAGCTGCCTCTTATGTAAATATTTTTTTATTTATTTTTATTAAGTTGTTTAGAGTGATAGAACAATTTATTGTTTTGTTATTAAGTACAATTATATCAATTTTTTTTTCGCTTATTCATTTTGAAAGTCAAATGGAAAACTATTAATAATACAATTATTATTTGATTATCTAGGTGGTTCGTGGTAACAGAATTACTCTGAAAATATTTATTTAGTAGAAAATTTTTTACTTAAAAAATTTCAAGATACAAATATTATTAAGAAAAATCATTAGAAATCTAAACTGAAATATTATAAATTTGCACAATTGTATAAGCTTTAAAAGATTGTGTTCCTCTAGCCTACTGGCCACTGCGAGGTGCATAAACAAAGTCTATTGACTTGACAAATTCTTTTCGTATATCAAATTGTTCATCGGGATCGAGATTATGTCGGACATAATATTCTCTTAAAATTGTTTTTTCTTTTTCAGTTAAATCCATTTTAAAAGAACTTCGTCTTAGTAAATCTTCTTCGTAAGGTGTTTTTATTTTTTTTATCCAATGACGAAATCCCTGAAGTATGTTATTATAATCATTAACTATAGTTTCAATATCAATTAACAGCTGCTTGTCTGCATAATGATTTGGTATAAGAAATAAATAACGGGCTACCATTTCCTTATGCATTAATACATAACGTGACAACTTGCGTACTAATTTTTTTACTAAAAACAATTCATCTTCTCTTGTTAAACCCGGAATGATCTTCGGCTTTTTCCATAAATCAACTACAAATTATAATTTTAAAATAAGATAATAATTTTCTATAATTAAACATTTAGTTTTGCAAAATATAAAAAGTATTTAGTGTGGTTTTGAAATTAAAATGGTTCATTAAATTTTATTTAATACATTAAAAATAAATTCACACTGAAATGTAATAACTGACACATACCAAATATACTTTTTAAGATATTTAATTCAATATTTATTTCATTATTTTTGTAGAACTTTTTGGATACATAATAATATTAATTTAATTCTATATATTTACATATTATTACACATTATTATATAATATTGTATAATAATTTCCGTGGAGTCTATTCCTAGGAAATTTATAAGTTTTCATTTAAATATCAGTTATTCTTATAGACTTCCAAAATATAATTCTAACTATTTATTACTACTAAGTAATTTTTTTAAAGCTAAAGAGATACCTCCTAATGCTACTTTATCAAAAAATATGTCAATATTTTATGTATGATACTATTCAAGACCGGCAATTTATTTTTAGAACAAAACTTTTCGAATAAGTCAAAGTGAATCTGCATTTTACAAATAGGAGAATACTTACTAATGTCTGACTCACTAACTAAAACAATAAAAATTAATGTTTAAAAATAATTCATGAAAATAATAAGACATGTGTTACATTTTACATACCCGGTAATGTGTACTTATAAATAACTACAATTAAAAAAAAAAAAAACATTATTATAAAATGTAAGATTTTCATCAGGCCTCTCCCAAAAGGTACACGCTCTAGTGTACCGTTAAAAAAAGTTAAACAGTTAAAAAAGTAATAAATTACAAAAGAATTTAATTTTGTTGTTGAAACTTATTATCATAGCAAACCTAATTCGTAATAAATACTTTAAAAATATTAGTATTAATAATTTTAATTGTCTATATGGAGAAAGCTGGTTAAGCTTTTTATTTGATAAATGGGATTATTTTTTTCATCAACTAGATTCTAGCTGTGATAATTTGATGAATCGTTCAAAAAAGTTGGTTAAATGAGAGTTGATAAAAAAATAACAGCCAAAAAAAAAACCACTTTGTAAAATAATTTTAATATGAATAAAAAATTTCTTTTCAAAAGGGGAGACTACAGTAATGGGGTCCTTGATATTTATTGAAGTTATTGAATTTAAATGAAATAAAAATCAATTGAGTTGAACAATTTTTTCCAGCTCAAAAAAAAATAAAGAAAAAACGCAATAAATTCATTGGTTAGAATTTCGTAGCCTAAGAGTGATGGACACTTTTAACAAAATTATGGTACGTTTAAGTATCAAAATATTAACACTTTAAGCATTGATTTTTACATAAAAATTACATTTTTCGTTCAATTCGGCGTCCATTACCATAAAGAATTAAAGGTCGGGACAAATTTTTTTTTAAACTTATAGTACATAACTTAATCTTTATTTTAACATAAATTTGAAGCTCGGAGTATTTCCAGAACATTTTCAAAAGTTAAATTTTTGTGCAAAAGTTGCTATTTTGAAACTATTTCCTGGGAACAAGTGAAATGTCAAATTTTCAAAAAATTTATGTTAAATGAAAGAAAATATCTAAAGTTTCTATAGATAAAAAAAAATTTAATTCGTTCATTTTTCAATAAGTTATATCAATTTTTAGAAAAAAAAAAATTTTAAAAATGTCAAAATTTACTGATTCTAAGAATCGTAATTTTTTCGAAGATTTTCACCATTTACGGGGAACGAAGGGAAAATTTTTAATTGCTGAAAGTTATGTCTTCAACTAGATAAGATTTGTGATATTTTGACGTCTTTTTGAGAAAAATCGCTCTATTAAGAGCTGAGAAAAAGTAGTGACAGATAAATAAATAAATAAACACATCATGGTAAAATTAATACCTTCTCAGCTTCACATCGAAGCTAATGTCAAAAATTTTCTTTACAAAATTATTATTTTAAAATAAATCGAGAGGCTAGCGTTAAATAAATCACTGTATTTAAAATGAAAAAAACACAAAATACAAATTTATTATTATCACCCGTATGAATTATGGCAACACAAATAAATCTGTGGATTATATCCAAAAGCTGATATTTTACAAAAATGTGGTTTTGAAATTTTTTTATATTTTGTAAAAAGAAGGTTATTTTCGGTCACATGCCAAAAAATTACGAGTTTATATTATCGTTTGTGTAACTTCAAAAATGCCAATTTTTGTAAATCATAATTGTAACTTTTTTTTTATTTTCATGAAAAATTACTACATTTTAACATATCAGGTTTTGGAAAATAACCACTGAATTATAATAAAGGTTCAAATGTTAATAGACTTTAAATCAGGGACTAAAACCTAATAGAAACAATAACTTGGGTTCCAGTTCAGTTTCTTTAAAAATTAAAATGTCAGTTTTTAAAAATATGTTAAGGTACTATAAGCGGTTTAATCAGTTTTTGAAAAATTAGGTAATTATAGATTCTGAAAAATTTTATCAAAAAAAAAAAAATAATAGTAACCATTTTTAATTTTAGAAAAATTAAAAACAAATTTTCTGTCAAAAAAAATTTAAAAAAAGTTTCTAGTAAAAAAAGTCTGCATAATTAGGAAATGTTATAGTGAATATTTTAAAACTAGTTACTCAATTTCTTTTACAATAATAATATTTTCTGGTGGAGAGTTTTGTTATATTATATTATATTATATGTTATGTGTGAAGAAGAATCAATAAAAAATGTTTAAAAAAATAAAGTTAAATCTTTTAAAGACATAAACCATGAACAAAAAAAACATTTTATACTTAATATTCTATAAATAACAAAAGTAAAAAAAAAATTATTTATTTAAGAGATATTGAGTGTTTTGTGTTAAAAGATATTTGTTAAAATATCTTTATAATATTTGATAAATTATTCTAGATTTTATAGATGATATCTGACTGTGATTAACATCACTTTCAGAATAATTTACATATTTGTAACCTTACTATTAGCAAACTTAACATAAAACTTCTTTAATTCTTTTAAATACAATTCAAATGTTGATGTATGCACATTATTGTAAACTATTATCAAAAGTTTCTGCTTTTAATAATTCCGTGGCTTTGGGTTCAAGTAACGGTTACGGTTTGTATATTTTTTAGGGTTCCAATTTATTTTGTTTCAGTTTTAGTCCCTATTTTAAATTCCTTAGTATTATTGGAAAATTACAGTATTCAACTATAAATTTTGTTTTAAGAAATATTTTTAAAACTTTATTTATTATTTTAAGTATTTTATTAGAATTAATTATTTTTAAAGATAATTACTTACTGACTATTTCAAATGCCAATTCATAAAAAAAAAACATTAGTTAATAATTTAGAATAATACAATTGATAATGATTATAATAGATATCTTTTTTTTACTTTTTTGGGTAATAATGCGTTTTATAAATATTATTTTATAAAAAATATTTTTTTGTTTCACTTGAATATTATATTAAAAATCAAGTATTTTTCTACACATTGCTAAAAACTTTATTCGTTTATGAATATAATATAATCAACAGAAATTAAAAATATTTATCTTGAATTAATAATAATTAGTAATTAAATATTTTTTTCTTTTCCGAGTAAACTTAAAATAGTCAATTTGTTCTATAGTTCGCCATGACAGCGACAGTATCTAATGTGCTCTGGGAAATAATTTTAGTATAAATGTTTCATTTAAAAATATCAACTAAAAATTATACATAAAATGATAATTTAAACATTTACTATCATATATTTTATCTCGGCATTTAGGACAACTTGAATTTATTTTTCTCCAATTTTTAAGACAACCATAACAAAATACGTGTTTGCATTCAGTTATCAAAACAAGGCCCTTAAATTCATTAAAACAAATAGAGCATTCTAGAAAAAATTAAAAACGTATTATAGTTAATTATTTACACAATTCCAAGAATGTTAAAGGTTTAATTTATGTAAAATAGTGATTAGTTTAAATGAACGTAAAAGTTTGATCGTCTTATTTTAGGAAAAAACAAAAATAATTCTTTTTAAATTAATGAGAATCAAATATGATAACTAGCTTCGATGCGAAGCTGAGAAGGTATTATTATTACTATGATGTGTTTTTTTGTGTCTGTTACCACTTATTCTCAGCTCTCACCGAACTGATTTCTTTCAACATACGTCAAAAGATCACAAATCGTATCTAGTCGAAGACATTACCCTCAAAAATTGAAAAAAATTCCCTCGTTCCCCGTAAATGGGGGAAACCTCCAAAAAAATTACAAACTTAAATATCGATAAGTTTCGACATTTTTTCAATTTTTTTTACTTAATATTGCCATAACTTTTTCAATAATGATTATATCAATTATAACAGTGTTCCGGAAATACTGACACTTTTATATATAAAATTAAATTAAAGCTTATGTAATATAGTTTATTATCAAAATTAATAAAAAAAAAAATACAATTTTTGTAAAAAAATTCTTTTTTATATTTTTAACTGATAGATATAAATAAGGAAATAGGGGAACGTGTAGTTTTTGGAATAATCCACCAATTTTTTAAAATTAAACACTATCTACAGATTTGCATCGAAGCGCTTTTTATGATAGTGATTTTAATCTCTGTCAGATATCATTATTCTTGACTCACTATGGAACATTCCCACTGTGCTGGGTTTTTATATTTTTAAATCAAACATACAAATACTCCAAGTATTAAATACGTTTCTTTTTAATCAAATTTTATAATAGAATTTAAAATAAATATAGTATTATATTAGAATGTTATTATTAATAAATAATATTATAGCATTCAAACCTGATTGTTCATCTAATCCTGTAATATAAAGAAATATTATATATTAGTTTTAAACTAAATATAATTAATGGAATTATTATTATTATTTAATTATTTTAGATTTGATCTTTACCACGGGATTCATATAAGAATAATAACAAAAATGTGGTTAAAGTGATGATCAAATTCTGAAAAAAAATTTCCTTTAGGGTTCAGCTTTTATATAAAAGTTATATTATTTTTAGATAACATATACCATTTTTAAGCCCAATTAAGCCAAATTGTAATCATATTTTTATACTCCAAACTTATAATTAAATTTTATACATACTATGCTAAATTTATACTCAACAATGAAACAAAAATAATTTGTAACCTTTAAAAATAATTCTAAACTTGGAACTTTTTACACGAATAACTCTTGTTACAAAAAATAGAATATTTAAATTATTTCAAATCAACATTTTTAAAATAGAATAGTTTAAATGATAAAAAAATGACAGCATGTAAGATAATACATACCATTATTTTAAACAAATTGTAATTGTATTATTATATTTCAAACTAACAACTAAATTGAATATATACTATACACATTATATACTTATAAATGTAATAAAAAAAAATTAAGACCTTTAAAAATAATTATAGATTTGTGAAATGAGCTTTTTACAAAAAATAGGACAGTTAAAATTATTATCAAAACGAAATAATAAGAAGTCAGACAACTGAATATACAAATTAAACAAGTTTTATATTTAAAAAATCTTCAAAATTTACAAAATTTTAACAAAAAATGTTTAAATTTTACTTTTTATATTTAATTCAATTTTTTTAACTAGTATTTATTATATTTAACGAATTATTAAGTTACATTTTGGCTGGTAAATAGTTCGTTTTTAAATTATACAGTAAAAATTTTGAAATAAATGTTTTTTGGGTAAAATCTATTTATACTTTATTATTTATTATTTGAAAAAAAAATGCATTAATCAAAATACTATGTAGAATAAAAAATATTGTTTATTAAATTGTCTACAAATAAAGTTTTATGCATATTTTTATATGAATAAGTTACAATGAAATATAAATTAAAAATTGAAAAAAAATATGGTTAATTCAGCAAAAATGTGTTTTTAAAATTTAATGGATGGGAGCACGGGTTGAACTTAACCAATCGACTCCAAATTTTATACACAATTTTAGCTTCGATGCGAAGCTGAGAATGTAGTGGTTTTACTATGATGTGTTTTTTTTTTTTTTGTGTCTGTTACCACTTTTTCTCAGCTCTCACCGAACGGATTTCTTTCAACGATACGTCAAAAGATCACAAATTGTATCTAGTCGAAGACATTACCCTTCAAAATTGAAAAAAATTCCCTCGTTCCCCGTAAATGGGGGAAACCTCCAAAAAAATTACAAATTTAAAAATCGCTAATTTTCGAAATTTTTTCAATTTTTTTTACTAAAAACTGCCGTAACTTTTTCAAAAATGAACATATCAATATAATTTTTTTTTTTATAGATGCTTGATGTCTTTACCTATTATTTGGTATATTTTTTTTGTAAATTTGACCTTTTTTCTGCCCACAGGGGGGGATTTAAAATGACAACTTTTTCACAAAAAATTAACTTTTTCAACTTAACTTTTGAAAATGTTCCGGAAGGTCTGACACTTTTATATATATCTTAAATTAAAGCTTATATAATGTACTTTAATTTGAAAAAAATAAATTTGACCTCTGGACTTGTCTTCATGGTGAAAACGGTTACCGAATGCTATTTTTGTGTGAAAATTTTTGATTTTATAATTGACCTTTTTTACTTTAAAGTGCTATAACTTTTTAAAAAATGTATGGATCAATACAATTATTTCATGAGAAGTAGTATTTATATACATCTTTCATTGGATATACTTTTTTTTTAAATCAGTCTATTTCCCTATATATGGGGGGGCTTCAAATATAAAAAATGCATATAGAAAGTAGAACTTTTTCAACTTAACTTTTGAAAATGTTCCGGAAGGTCTGACACTTTTATATATATCTTAAATTAAAGTTAATGTAGTATACTTTAATTTGAAAAAAAAAAATTTGACCTCTGGACTTGTCTACACGGCGAAAATGGCTACCGAATGCTATTTACGTGTGAAATTTCTCGATTTTATTATTCATATTATATTTAACTTTATTTATGAGAAATAATATTTTTTAATAAACCCTTTTTCATTCGACAGACTTTATCTTAATCGAGATATTAAGGAACCAGCAGATCAAGTAACTTTTGAAATAAAACACCAATTTTTTTAAAATTAAACACTATCTAAAGATTTGCATCGAAGAGTTTATTTTTGATAGTGCTTTTAATCACTGTCAGATATCATTATACTTGATCCAACTATACCACGTCACAACTGTGCCGCGACCCCCCTGTGCTGGGTTTTTTTTTATACATATATGAACCATTTTAGAAGGTAAGATAGATAAAAATCTAATATTGAAAATTAAGAGCCACTGTAAGGTATATAGTTCTCTCTATATCCTCTAGGTATGCTAGAGATAAACGTTTTAACTAAATTTATAAAGCATAGATAATTTTCCGGTTTTATCCCAATCACCTCTTTCTCTCCTCGAAACCTGAATCTGAAAATCTAAACCTAAACTCACGCCAATTCACTTTTTTGATGTTGTATATTCTTATGAAAGGTACAACAAAGGATTTCACCGCTGTTATTATCTGTATCATAAGCGGCCTGTGTTGCGTTTTTGGGATATGTTTTAGCACACTCTTTTGACGTATGTTACTATTTTTTTCCAAAATGAAAATATTATCCGGGTCATATCCTATTTTCCATCTCTCACTTTGAAAGAAAAAGGGTAACTTTGATCAAGTAAAAGCATTAAATTGGTAACACTAGCCAATTTCTCTACACATTCTCTGCTTTTATCAGTGTCTATGTAGGCCTAGTTTATGCACCTGCAATTAAAATCCCATACTACTATTTTGATGGCCTCTCGGATAAAGTTTTTCGGGTTTTTAAATTTAAATATCTGGTTTGAGGATTTATATATCGAAGTTACAGTACATTTATCTAGTTCTATACTTATTATTTTGATGCCGTTTTCTTCAGTGTACAATATTGATTTAATTAATTGCTATTTCGGGTCTTGCGAACACTGCGCTCCCATGTTTTCTAGGTGATATTTCCACTACTCGACACATTCTATTCTAGGTCTTAAATGGTGTATATCTCTATGTGTTTCTTGTTAATACTATATGTCGCATTTATTTTCCTTAAATAAGTGTGACAGAATTGTCACATTTTATTTCGTTGACATCTCAATGTTAACTAAGGTCGTAGTAGTAGATGGCCCTGAAAAAGGCCTTTTTAACACTGTAGTGCTGCATTTATGACCGGGTTTGGTAGAATTAGCCAAATTAGATAAGAGATAACACACTATGATGTGTTTATTTATTTTTTCATATATTACAAAAAATTTAATTTATATACAAATGCACATTTATAATTTTATATTAAAATAATTTTTATTATTTTTTTTTAAAGTGTACTTCGTTTCATGTCAGGATATTTATTACGATAGTCATAAAGTAATTGTATCAAAAATTATTTTTATTCCTTATTTCTGGTGATTTTGTCATTAAAATCACTTATTGTTTTAACTCCTCGCTCAGCTGCATCGTTTACGACTTTCAACTAATTAAGTAAAGTTATTCCCTTTTGGTAGTTAAAATTTTCGTTACATTCTGCCGGATTTTGGTCCAGAAAATCTATGGCAATGTTAAACCTTTTTTACTTTCAATGGTGAAGGAATATTTGAATCTTAAACGTGAATCCTACTGCTTCAGGAGATAGGTACTGTAAGTGACCAAACAATTTTTCCAATGAAATTTTTGATATATATTTATCTAATATCATATTCAATTAGATACTGAATAACTAAAATGTCTTGATAAGGTGCTTCAGTTTCAACATGTGAACGGAGTCATCTTTCAAAATAAACAGATTGTACGGGCCAGGAATATTAACTCCACTCCAAGAGCTGACCAACCTGTTAGTGAGTAGTGCGGTAATAGTACAACTGGCGGTGAGAGGGGTCGCTTGGGCAAAACCAGTGATCTATGTAGTGCTCAAATATGTAAATGTGTAAAAAATGTAGGTGTGTAATCCTTAAAGTTAATTAAATAAATAATTTCGGTTTCTACAATAATTAATAATAATATTTTGAATAATACAATAATAAATAATGTCAGGAATACAGTATAGAAATTAATTGTCTATTTATATTAAATAAATTTAGACAACTTTTAAAACCATCATTGTCTGAATCTTACAGTATAACTATTTATTGATAAAATACAGAAATTATTACAGATGAATGGAGTATAAAAATCATTTTGACATTTTATATATAACATCAATATAGTTTTTTACTCATAAGATTAGTGTTGATAGAATGCATTTAATTATTAAAATTATAATAAAAAAAGATGACAAATATAATTTATAGATTTATTCTTGGAAAGAGTGATTTTAAAAGTAACTATTAATTGATTTACGGCTGAATTGTGTTTAATCGTGTATAATTAAACAGTATAATATAACAATAATTAAATCTTTTTGGTTGAAAAGAATTATGTTCTTCTAAGAATATAAATATAATGTATAAATAGAAGTGTTGATTATCTTAAACAAAAAGGTTAAATAAGAGACCATTAATGTGGATACAAACAGGGTAGCCCACTGTTATTCCATTTTATGTTAATGACGAGTATATTACGAAACATAATTAAACACACAAAAGTTTCAAAATAAATTTTTATTTTCTTCAATTAACTTATTTTGAATCTGTCTTTTTTGCCAAGAGTGAAATTATTGAGTATGATACACGTATCGCCTAAAATCAATTATTAATTAATAATAATATATATATATATATATTATCATCATCATCTCCTTAGTCACTGTCTCAACTATATGATCCAATGTATCACACCGTGCCCTAATATATATTTATTATTATATTAATCAAATCACATGCATTCTAAGGAGTATTTTATATGGTATTATATGATAACAATCCACAATTTCGATATTTTGTCTAAAAAAAACTTGCCGAGCTTAATATTTCATGATTCAACGATTTTTGTGAAGTTATAGTAATTGTCAATAGTAATTTATCAATAAATAATGCAAACAAATTAATAGACACAAACGATAATATAATAACTACACGAGAAATAAAATAAAATAAATTTAGTTAAATAGTTATCTGTTATACATTAATGATTTTATACATGAAATATTAAAATTATAGATATCTAAATGTGGTAACTTATTATAAAATGAGATCATACGGAATAATGGAATAAATTTAACATAGTTTTGTGAATGACTGCTAATGTGGAATAGTAAATTAAATAATACTTTTTCAATCAATCTTATTATTTATTACTTTTACTAAAAATTAAAGATCAAAAATAACCTAGCTATTTCACTTAAAAGTTTATCTAACATTTTAACTTAATTTCTTAAGAATTATAAAAATCTATTTTGTATTTTATCGAACATATTATTTAATCCTATTTGATTAGAATTCCATTCTTTTGAACTAAAGAGCTGTCTATACTTTAACTTTATTTTTCATTAATTTGACAAATAACTATTGATGTTGTACTAATGTGGTTAATTACCTGCGCGATAAAGGTGATTTCCCATAAAAAAATCAACACTTTTCTGTCCACAAATAAAAATTTAATATTTTTGATTTTTATTAAAAAGTTATATTATTACAATAACTAAATTGCATTAAAAACTAAAAAAATAAAATGAGATTAAATTTATTTAGCACAAAAAAAGGAATCAGACGGCCTCAGTTGCCGAATATCAACGAAAAAACAGCAATGAAAAACAATTTTTCATACATACATTAGATTACAAAGGCAATAGTTGCCGATAAAACGATAAACAGAAAAACACAAACACTTAAAATTAACTATTTACAATAATAGATGACAAACATACAGGAAAGGAAGGAAAGATTGTACAACGAGACATGCGAGAGAATAGATTAACGATAACAAAAATTATTTACTTATACATTTTGTACACTGATGCATGAACAGAGCAGTATAATAATTTAAGACATAAAGGATCAGAACATTTTTTATTTTAATTATCAAATTACGCTTAATGAAACCTAGGATTCTTAAGTCTTTATTATAAATATGCTCTATGTGTACNGATTGTACAACGAGACATGCGAGAGAATAGATTAACGATAACAAAAATTATTTACTTATACATTTTGTACACTGATGCATGAATAGAGCAGTATAATAATTTAAGACATAAAGGATCAGAAATTTTTTATTTTAATTATCAAATTACGCTTAATGAAACCTAGGATTCTTAAGTCTTTATTATAAATATGCTCTATGTGTACATTAAACGATAAGTCTAATAACATAAATATACCTAAATCTTTAATAACATTCATTGGTATGAGGAGATACTTGTCTATAAAGTACTGGAACTTGATTGGAATTTTGTGACAGTAAAAATATATTTACTTACATTTATTCACATTGATGTCTAAATTATTATTGTAACGCCAAATAGAAAAGTCATAAAGATCATTTTGGAGTAACATGCAATCTTCATAATATGATATAGATTTGTAAATTTTAGTATCATCGGTAAATAATAGATAATTTCTATGACGAAAAATTGTATTTGCATCATTAATAAAAAATAAAAAGAATATTGGAGGCAAATGACTGCCTTGCGAAACACAAGATGTAACTTCAAACTCATCACATAGACTGTGTTTGTACTTGTTGAGTATGTTTAGATAAATATTATTGAAGCCACGCTAACAAGGGAATATTCATTCCAATATTTTGTAATTTTTTTTATTAATAACTTATGATTAACTGAATTAAATGTTTTTTTTAATCTATATGTATATTGAATCAACTTTATTACCTATTGTTACAGATTCTACAAGGAATGAATAATATGTTATCACATTAGACTCTATTGATTTCATAGTTCTAAAACCATATTGTTTATTGTATAACACATTTTTTAATACATGGCTTTGGTTCTACTAATTTTTCAAGAAATTTCCCCGAAAACTAAATTTATAAATAAGCCGGTAATTTGAAATAGATCCCCTATCCCCTGATTTAAATATTGGGGAGATATTACTTTATTTCCATATATTAGAGAAAGAGCCACCGTTAAAAGACAAATTAAATAGGTAAAAAATTGTATATGATAGAGAGTACCGACATTTATTTAAGATTAATGCTGTCAGTTAGTCAAGACCATGTACCGGTCCAGTACCAAGTTGACTTAGGCCGTCAAATATGTCAGCAAGACTTATTTCACAGTGGGAAATATTTATTAAATCATCTAAATTATATTAAATTATCATTAATATTATTATTTACATTATAAGCTGCTGAAAAATAATTGCTAAACAAGGAAGATATTACTTTTGAAATCATTTGAATTATTATAATACATAATAGGTGGCAGATTTTTCTTAAATTGTTTAATATACTTTCAAAAATATTTTGGGTTGCTAATCAAGTGTCTTTGTGTTTGACTTCAATATATCGTAACATTTTTACGGACATTATTTTAAATTTTCATCCGATTTCCAAAAATTTTAAATAATTATCATTATTATCAGTTATTTTATACCTTTTACGGGCTTCTATTTTATTACAAATCATCTTTTTTAATTCAACATTAAACCATTGAGTAAAATTTGTATTATTGTTATTAGAAAATGAAACGAAATTTTGAAAGGCTTCATTAATAATTTTGTAGAACTCACTTAGAACTTGTTCAATGTTTTTCAATTCAAATAATTTATTGCAATCGATGCAGTTAAAAAATCTTGCTGAAATATAAATTGGCAGTAAGATAAATTATTTTATTTAACGGGATACATAACCCTACAACTCCATGGAGTTGTAAGATTATTAAATATAGAAAACCTTACTAAATAATTTGCATAGTCCATAAGTGATAATATACTCGTCACTATCATAAAATGGAATAACAGTGGGCTACTCTGTTTATGTCCACATTAATGGTCTCTTATTTAACCTTCTCGTTTAAGATAATCAATACTTCTATTTATACATTATATTCATATTCTTTGAAGAACATAATTCTTTTTGACCAAAAAGATTTAAATAAATAACTTAAAGAAATATTTAACAAACACATATTGTTTAATTTTTTTTTTTTCGGCCATGAAACACTTGGCCATAGTAACTATCCTAAATAGCACTTCTTTCAGAGCCCGTTTTTCATCTGTAGCAGTCCCTTCGTTTACATTCATTGCCATTTTTTCTATTAGTCTTTCTGAAGTACATTCGCTGTTGAATAAACTTGACTCTCGTTAATTTTCTTCATCGGCAGAATCTTCGTCGTCATCCACGCCTGAAGGTAAATCATCAATAGCACAATAAGCTTTGAAAAAATCATTTTTCTCCCACGGAGATGACAATTTATCTGTATTATTATTTATCGTCACCGACGATTGTGATAATTTAACATGACGTCCTTCGACTAAACGACGAATTGACGATCTCTTTAACTTTCTTCGAGTTTCATTTTGGCGGACAATCGGTTTTGTTACCTGTATGTAAAGTGACACTAAGTCCTCATTGCTAAAATCGCTCTGATCAATCATTTCGCTATCTGTAGAAACATCGGACCATTGGTCATCATCTTCATCGATATATAAGTTCGTATTGGCCTGATCTTCGTCATCTAAACAAAATAAATGCACATGACAAAATTAAAAAATTCAGAGAATTGGCTTTCTTTCTAATGTGCTGAGAATTTGTCAATGTTTTATAAGAAAATTAGGAAAAAATTCAAGTTTATTTAGATAAAGTAAATAATTTTTTAAATTAAATGGGAAGTATAAAATAATATATACTCATATATAAAGTTTATAATATAAACCCTTCGTTTTTGTAAATCTTATACAAAAACTTAATAAAATATTGTTTTGTAATAATACTTATTAAAAAAATTTTTTTATAAACGTTTTATGATTTGCAACATTTGTTATTTAAAAAATTTTTAAGTTAATAAATGAGACATATAAATTATAAAAGTCCTTATTTTTAAATAAATGGAATTATGTTTATTATATTTACGATAAAAAATCTTTTTTTTTATTTTAATTCAAATAATTTTACGTATAGTGATAAATTTATATTAATGCAAATTACAAATCGGCATATTTAGTCTTAATTTCAGTTATTTTTTATCAATATTCTATTGATTGTAGAATTATTAAGTATTTTCATGTATGAAAGATTTGAGTAGGTGACAAATAAACAGTTTAAAAACAGTAATTGAATAAAATTATAAGAAAAGCTGTTAATGACATAAATAAAAATATATCTTATAAATATTAAATTTTCTCAAGAATCTTCTCATTGCCCTTCAAGTTAATAATAATTTGTAGTTAATTTCTTAAAAGCATCACCTATGATGATTTTTCTTACGAAACAATGAAATAGTAAATACTTGTTATAAAAAAATAATTATCCGTAGTAGAGCGTGTGTAAATTAGCGGATATTTTTATTATGTAAATAGGTAATTCAGTAATTGGATTTGCTAAAAAGTTTAAGAGTCTGCCAAAGCCCAAAGTGGTATAGGAAGTTATGAAATATTTTTTCATATACTATGTGATATCTGAATAATGACTATAATTCGCAAATGAAAGCTGTAAAATAACTCATGCAATTTTTTTACGTCTCCTAATAACTTTATTCAATTGTAATATAATTTTTTTTTATATAAAATTAAACCATTAAAAAAAAATGAGTTACTTAAGGAACATTAATTTATTTAATTAATTAGTTCATTAAACTAAAAATCAGTTGAATTTCAATGGAAAGGAATAATTATAAATGTTAATAATAAGTTAATGTCATTCTTCACAATTGAAAATCAATTGATTTTTATAATATTTGACCAACTATAGAAAATATTATAAAAATTATGGTTTCGATTAACATAATGACTTTGCATGATTTCATCGTAATCTTATGAGTAAATATTCAAGATTGTTATTTTTAATAATTACCTAAGCCCATCTTGTAAATAGAAAGAATGTTCATGGCAAATTTTTTCGTTAAAACTGCTATAAATATTATCGTGGCAAGATATACAGGATATGTGCAAAATTTATGTATATTCATTTAGTTCGACGGTCTAACCGAGTAGTGGCAATTTTAATACATGTTGTTGCACATGAAATTTAAGATAAAAATGTTTACACATTTGTTATAAATTTGCTAGGCAATTAGTGTAATCATTTAGCCAAACTATTTTATAAACGAAAATAATAAATAATATGAACTGTTAATATACTGTTAATTAATTAAAAATTTAGCTCAAAATAATGAATACGATTTAAACAAATGAATTTCAACAAATCAAAAAAAAAATTGATTTTTATATGTTCAATTCCAATATAATAAGGTAGATTTACATAAATAATTCTGTTAGATCGAATTACGGTTTTGTTTGGATAATCTTTTGAGTACATTAACTTTCTGATGAAGTGTACTGATACGGTGTTCCTATACTATAGCATTATGCATTTAAACATACTTGAATGTAGATATTATTGCCTAAGTAACATTATGTTTGATCATTGCGACTTGAATAATACATGAAACACTTAACCAAGATGGATTACTAGTATGCTATTATCACTCATTTGGTTAATATACAAGCAAAGGTCATTTAGAGGATATGCGTAAGTGGAAATGATCCAACAGCTACCTGATAACAGCTCAGACACCAGATCGATTATACCATTCCTTTTCAAAGTAAATAACATCCCTAAGCCAGTGAAAACTATTTACTTCATTGTTCCGACTTAAAATTAATAAAATTGTATGATTAAATATTGAAATTACCAATAAATCGTAGATAATTTTGTGGAGATTCAAGTGTATCAAATTTTAGTTTTTTACGCAGAAAATAACCTGGGAAAACGTAATCACGAGAAAAAAATATACTTAAGTTCAATAATTCGGAAAAATTATCTTAGTATTTTTTTTTTGATACATTTCAGCGCCGGATGAGAAAAAAGGATCCATTGAGATTTTTATCCATTCACACCTAATTCCTCAATGACTTTTTTTTTTGCTCATCATTTAATTTTGTATTTTTAATCTTTTTCAAAAATTACTCCTCGGTGAATAGTAGCAATAAAACAGCTATATTGAAATAAAAATGTTCATTTTTTTTTTAATGTTCATTTTTGCTAAAAATAAAAAAGTTGTTGATATTTTTATCTTTATAACTTAATAAATACAAATAAATTTAAAAAACACTTTGTGTTAACATGTTTACAAGTTTGTTAATTGTAATTGTTTTGAATTTGAGTCGGTGATTTTAAAAAGTGTTGTCTCTCGTAGACGCCTTTATTCAGTGCCATTTTTGCACAAAGAATGCATTTTGTATTATTTAATAAATCACATGAACTCAATGCAAAAAACACTAAAACAAAACAAATCTAACACCTCAATGTAAATAGCATAACGTGCGATGTAAGCTTTGTAAATTTTTATCACCTTGATAAACGTAGATTCACGTGTAAGGCAGAGGGTCACCTAGCCAAGGAATGTCCCAAGAAGGTGGGAGGGCCAGAGAAACCCACATAAGGTATCTCCTGTCCTCCACACTATTTTGTGTTTCTTTTGTGTTTTGTGAATTTTTATGCCAAACCATAGCAAAGTCCTACCCCCACCTCCACGTGGTGCGGCCTGGGCAACGGATCCCACTCTGGGGTCCGTTGGGCTAACGGGGGAGGCCACGTCGTGTTGTGACTCAGCTCTTGATTAATTTCGGGCTAAGTCACAACACGGCGGTGTGAGTTTTAATGCGACGTTGAGCGCCCTGAAGCAATACCTCACGGTAGTTCCAGGGCGTCCAACGTTATGTCAAAAAAATAAAAAAAAGGCGTAGGCAATATAAAGTTAAGAGACTCGACAATATTCTACAGTTCTACAGTTGCGGAGATAAACATGGCTGTGGAGTGGGTTTTGTTGTAAAAACAACATGTTATCGTACATCAAAAAGTTTGAAGTGTGTAATGAGTGATTATGCTGGTTACAGATAGAATGCAAATGGATAAACATATCACTAATCAATTGCTACGCATCGACGGAAGAGATAGAAAATAGAATTAAAGAAGAATTTTTTAGCCAGCTAGATATGATATCCGATTGTATGCCTAGAAGAATATAAAGAATTATTATGGGTGACTTAAATGAGAAAGTCTTCATAAAGAATCAAACAATAATGATGATGATTAGTAACTCTCGCGACGTCAAAAAAATGGTGATTAGCAGCACATTCTACCCTCACAAAAATATTCATAAACAGACCTGGACGTCTCCAGAAGGAACAACACATAATCAGATAGACCATGTGGTAGTAGATAATCAAATAAAATACTGGATTCCGAACATGAAAAGTTGTAGAGGAGTAGGCTCACACTAAGACCATTTCTTAGTTAGGACTATAGTTAGGGTGAAACTATCCAGAGAATGGTCAAAAAAATTATCAAATACAACAAAAACTGAACTTAGAAAGTCTTAAAGAAGAACAAATGCCGAAAAAGTACCAGGATTAAATAATAAAACAACCACTTGAGAGACCGCAAACTGAGCAGATTAGATGGAATAACCTCAAAAAAAACATTGGCGGCAACAAGATCAATTGGATACAGAACAAAGAAAAAAGTAACAACATGGTTTAATGAGAAATGTAAAACGGCAATAAAAAATAGAGATAAAGGCAAAATGGAAGTAATCAAAGACAATAGAATGAGAAAAGGAACGTGCTAGTCCAAAAACAGAGAGAGGTTAAAAGAACGATCAGTAAAGAAAAAAGAATATAGGAAGAAGAAAAAATTAGGAGAATAGAAGAGGAATATATAAATTCAAGAGATTTTTTCCAAAATCAACGAGCTAACATGAACAGTTCTTGTTAGCTTATAAGTTACTTATAAGCCAAAAACAACCATCATGAAGGACAAGAACGGAACACTAATAAACAAGGAGACAGATATAGCAAGGGAATTTTCAAACAATGTATCAAAACCTACTAAACAAGACTATTGATGTACTCCAAATAAACACCGGGTAGGACCAGAAGATAAGGAACTTACTTTAGAGGAAATCAAAGTTGCCATTAAAATGCTAAAAAATAATAAAGCTGCAGGAAACGATGAAATAGCATCGGAATTATTAAAATATGGAGGAGATTACCTAAAAATAGAGATATGTAATGTAATAAAAGAAGTGTGAATGATAGAAAGGATGCCGGAGGAATGGAATATATCAATTATATGTCCAATTTATAAAAATGGAGATGCAATGGACTATGGTAATTATAGGGGGATATCCTTGCTATATATGACTTATAAAATTCTCTCTAACATTATTCTTAACCGCCTACGACCATATGCAGTAGATATTATAGGAAAATACAAAAGTGACTTCTTAGTGGGAAGATCGACAATTGATCACGCTCAAGCAAATGATAGAGAAATATTATGAATGTAATAAGAAATTGCATTTACTATTTGTGGATTTTAGATAAACATATGACTCGGTTAAAAGATAAGCATTATTTATTTATTTATAAATTTAATGGGCTTAGCCTTTTTTACAATATCAGGTTATTTAACAATTTCATAAAATAATATCAGTATAATATAATCCACAACGATTCAATAGAATATTTGAAATAATATATGAAAAAATTACCGTTTTAAAGTACAAATTAAGAAAAAGAAAGTGGTTAACAAGATAACATATGTGAGTCCATTTTGACACTATTTAAAATTCTTCTAATCGGCTCATTTTATAAGTAATTTGTAGAACTAATTCAGAAAAATTTCCGTTATACCATATTCTAAAGAGTTTAAAACTACAGTTGGACTAAAACAGGGTGATGCACTTTCTCCTATATTCTTTAACATGTCACTCTAGAGGTGGTAGCTCGAAGCATACATAACAAATATAAAGGAATTGATGTCGGAAAATCTGTATCAATCTTAGCGTATGCTGATAATATCTTAGTACTCGGAGAAACTGAAGACGATATAAAACTAGGAACAGAGGAATTAATACGAAGTGTCAAGACAATAGGATTTTAAATAAAGGAAAACAAAACCAAGTATATGTGTATAACAAGAGAACAACTTCAAATACATCAGACAAGGAATATACAGATCGGAGAGTATACATTTGAAAAAGTACACAGTTTTATATATCTTGGTACAGAACTAAACAGCCAAAACAACAATCACGAAGAGATTAAGAAATGTGTTCTAGCAGGTAACAGATGTATACATGCACTATCTAAATGCCTGCACTCAAAGCTACTATTAAAGATATCGAAAATGAGATTATACAAAGTAATAGCAAGACTTATCATAACGTATACATGTAAGACATAACCAACAACGTTAGAAGATGAGATAAAATTGGCTATAGTAGAAAGAAAGTTTCTAAGGAAGATACGTGGACCTAAAATGAATAATGTAACACAAAGATATGAAATAGGATTAAATGAAGAAGTATATAAAGCTTTTGGAGAACCAAATATAATTAGACTAATTAAAGCCAAAAGACTAAGCTGGCTAGGTCACATACTAAGGACTAACATGATTACAAAGAGGCACTAAGTTGGAAGCCACGAGGAAAGAGGCCCTTAAGCAGACCTAAAAACGATGGTTTGATGAAGTCTCAAAGGATCTAACAACGCTAGGAAGTGAAAACTACAGGGAGGTAGCAATGGATAGAAAGAGATGGAAGGAAGTGTGTGTTGCAACAATGGGCCTTAACGAACTTTAAAGCTAAAGAAAAAAAAAATAATAAGAATATTAATAATACTACTGATAACCCAGTATAAACAAATTATTATGATTATATTTTTCAATATGTTGTGTATTGTTACTTGCGTGTAATTGTATGATTTCGTTGATTTCTTGTTAGGAGCTGACTATGTAAACAATAACATTTAAACGATTATGCGTCTCAGCAACATCAGTGTATCTTTAGATTAGCTAAAATGTATTATCTATATTAAGCTATATGTATTGTGGAGAAAAATCTGTATAAATTACATCAGTTATTATGCAGTGATTATTATTGCAGCTAAGAATGTGATAAAATGTGAAAAGGTTTGTATTTGTCGAACGATTTGCACAAAAACGGATTGTGTACTAAAACATTTCTAAAACATAGTCTTTTTTAGATACTAAATTATCAAGTCTTTATTTTAGATTTGATATAAACTATACCAAAATATCTAACGAATAAATTTACTATTATACTTTATAGAAATAAGGTTGATATCCTTTTAACACATAAGACAATAGATATCAAAAATATTTCAATTTTTTTTTTTAATTAATTAAGTAGTTTACAAAGAAAGAATCGCACTTTAAATTTTTTAATAATTTATTGTCTTTATATTTAGTGCAATTACATCGATTTTAATTTCGCTTATTCATTTTCAAAATCAAATGTAACTACAATGAACAAAAAAAAAGAATTTTTAATAATATTATTATATTTTGATTATATAAGTGGTTCATGATAACAGAATCACTCAAAAAATACTGATTGGATAGTAATTTTTTTACTTAAAAAATTTTAGAATACAAATATTATTAAGAAAAATCATCAATAATCTAAACTGGAATATTGTACACATACACAATTGTATAAGTTTTAAAAGGTTGTGTTCTTCTAACCTACTGGCCACTGCGAGGTGCATAAACAAAGTCTATTGACCTGACGAATTCTTTTCGTATTTCAAATTGTTCATCGGGATCAAGATTATGCCGGAGATAATATTCTCTTAAAATTGTACTTTCTGTTTCAGTTAAATTCATTCTAAAAGAACAACGTCTAACTAAATCTTCTTCGTGAGGTGTTTTTACATTTATTGTCCATTGATGAAGTCCCGGAAGTATATCATTAAAATTATAAATTATAGTACCAATATCAATTAATAGCTGCTTGTCGGCATAGTGATTTGGTATAAGAAATAAATAACGAGCTACCATTTCCTTAAATATGTGAATATAACGAGAAGGCCTGCTAATTGATAATTTTAATAAAAGCAATTCCTCTTCTCTTGTTAAACCAGGATGAATTTTCGGTTTTTTCCATGAATCGACTATAGATTTTAATTTTAAAATCAGTTAATAAGTTTCTATAGTTAAAAATTTATTTTTGTAAAAAAAAGTTTTTGCGTTGATTTTATAATGTTAAAATTAATTTTATTTAACATTATTAGTAGTAAATTGATACTTAAAAGTAATAAGTCACACATACCAAATATACTTTTTAAACGATTTAATTCAACATTATATTTGATTATCTTGGAAACATTTTTCTGATACATAATAGTATTAATTCAATTCTATATGTTTACGTATTATTTCAAATTTTACATTAATTAAAAATGATTAATGAATAAATAATTTTTTTTCTAAAAGACTACGAAGATATTTATAACTTTTGATCTGAAATAAAGTATTAATGGTTCTTATAGACTTTTAGAAATATGAACCAAATATTTCTCTCTGCAAAATTATTTTTTGTACAATAGAATAATTTTATTGTCAAAAAAAGCATTGGAATTAATCTAATGATACTTTATCGAAAAATACGTCAATATTTTATGTATGACATTATTCAAGACCCCCAATTTATTTTTAAAATAAAGTCTATCAAATAGGTCAGATTGAATGTGGATTCTACAAATAAGACAATACTTACTCATGTCTTCCGCACCGACTAAAACAAGAAAAATTCATTTTTAAAAATAATGCAAAATAATATTACAGCATGTGTTACATTTTACTTACTCGGTTTTGTGTACTGATAAATTTCTACAATTTTACAAAAAAAGTACATTATTATACGATCTATGAATGTCTTCCGTTCCCCACTAGAAGTTGTAAACCCTCTATTTTAAACTAAAATTTTTATTAAAATATTCAATAGTTGTTTCATTTTATTAAATTACTACCAGAAAATAAATTATTTTGTTGGTAATTTTTATTATAATATGTAAGTATTAAATATTAATATTTAATATAAATATTAAAAATATTAAATAAAACTATGATTATTTGGATAGTATAATTTTTTTCACCCCTCAATTATTAGCTGAAATACGGACTTGGGTGATTTTAATATACTAAACGATGCTTTTAACAGTATTCAATCGATCTCTCTTAAAATAACATTGTTGATAATAATAATATTAAGAAAATTATTATTGGTATTTTTTAGTTATTTTATAGTTTTTTAATTTGTCAATTAAGTACATTTTTAACTCATCCCTTATACCTTAAAAGGTTGATATGGTCACATTAGCGTATGTTATATATATAGACATACAGGACCTGACAACAACGTCAAATAAACATTCTAACACAATGCCATTAGGAAAAATGCAGTGCGATAAGCAGTCAACACCTATCATATAAACGCTAAAGGCTAATTAATATTATTTCAACTTATTAGTATTATTATTATTTATTCAAACAATTATAATTCTTATGATGTTTATGGAGCGTCGTCGGCTCTCTAATGGACACAGGTCTCGTATCCACGGGTCATGATTGTTTTAGCTTCGATACGAAGCTGAGAAGGTATTGGTTTTACTATGATGTGTTTTTTTTTTTGTTACCACTTTTTCTCAGCTCTCACCGAACCAATTTCTTTTAAAGATACGTCAAAAGATCACAAATCGTATCTAGTCGAAGACATTACCCTCAAAAATTAAAAAAAATTCCCTTGTTCCCCGTANTGTGCTCTTCCGTTTTTTTTGTGTCTGTTACCACTTTTTCTCAGCTCTCACCGAACCGATTTCTTTCAACAATATGTCAAAAGATCACAAATCGTATCTAATCGAAGACATTACCCTCAAAAATTGAAAAAAAATCCCCTCGTTCCCCGTAAATGGGGGAAACCTCCAAAAAAATTACAAATATAAAAATCGCTAATTTTAAAAAATTTTTAAATTTTTTTTACTTAAAATTGCTATAACTTTTTTAAAAATAACCGAATCAATATAATTTTTTTTTATATAGATGCATGATATCATTACCTTTCATTTGGTATATATTTTATTCATATCTGACCCTTTACGTGCCCACGGGGGGATTTAAAATGACAACTTTTTCACAAAAAATTTACTTTTTCAACTTAACTTTTGAAAATGTTCCGGAAGGTCTGACACTTTTATATATATTTTAAATTAAAGCTAATGTAATATACTTTATTATGCAAAAAAAAAATTTCGGACTTTATTTTGTCTTCACGGTGAAAATAGCTACCGAATGCTATTTTTGTGTGAAAATTCTCGATTTTATTTTCTACATTTTTAACTTTATAATGATATAACTTATTGAAAAGTGTATGGATCAACATAATTTTTTTATGAGAAATAAACTGATTTTCATAAATATTATATCAATCTAATTGACATGGTATAAAAAGTTATATATATTTAAATTTTTTTGTTTCTTTGAAGTCGAGAAAAATAACTTTAAAATTTGAACTAGCTATTTTTTGAATATTTTGCCTCCTACGTTAAAAGAACTGTATAGAACTATATAAAATTGTCCTTTTTATCCATATATCGGTTTGATGTATATAATACCTTCGTTGAATATTTCGGAATTGAATAAAAAATTTCGGACTTTATTTTTTCTTTATGTTGAAAATGACTACCAAATGCTATTTTTGTGTGAAAATTCTCGATTTTATTTTTTGTATTTTTAACTTTATAATGATATAACTTATTGAAAAGTGTATGGAACAACATAATTTTTTTATGAGAAATAATATTTTTTAATAATCCCTTTTCCATTCGACATACTTTATCTTAATCAAGATATTAATAAGGAACTATCAAATCATGCAGCTTTTGGAATAATCCACCAATTTTTTAAAATTAAACACTATCTAAAAATTTGCATCAAAGCGTTTTTTATGATAGTGATTTTAATCACTGTCAGATATCATTATACTTGATCCAACTATGCCACGTCAGCACTGTGCCGCGACCCCCTGTGCTGGGTTTTTTTTTTTTTATTTAATTATTAACAAACCATGTCATTCGTTGTTTTCAATTGCATTACACATTAATAAGTACGACCCTCGGTTGTTTCTCTAAGAGGATATAAACTAGTTACAAACTTCAGTACTCGAAGTATATATAATTTAGTCAGCTATTCTATTGTATGTTCCTTGGATTACTGTTGACGGGTATTTGGGGCTCGCACTCAAATAACGCCCTATCAATGGTGTTAACTTTATTTATTTAAATGGTAACATACATAACTAAATAGTTTATAAAATAAGAAATTATATAAAAATATAAAGTTAACACCCTTTTATGATATAAGGCATGAATTAAAACTAAAAAATATCAACAATTTTCTTTACATAATTATTATTTTAAAAGAAATCGAGAGGCTAACGTTAACAAAATCACTATATTTTAGAATGAAAAACACATAGATACAAAGTTATAATTAGACACGTGTATGAGTTATGTCAATACAAATAAAATAATATACAATTTTGTGGATTATATTCAAAAGCTGATATGTCACAAAAATGTGGTTTTGAAATTTTTTATATTTTGTACAGAGAAGGTTATTTTCTGTCACATGCCAAAAAATTACCAATTTATATTATCGAGAAGGTTTATTTTTCAGATTTTTTTATTCTCCAGAAAAATTACTATATTTCACATATCAACTTTTGGATTTTAGTCACAAAATTATAATTAAGGTTCAAACGTTTATGAATTTTAAATCAAGCAATAAAACCTATATGAAATAACAATTCGGGCTCCAGTTCAGTTAGTTTAAAAATTAAAATTTCTAAAAGTTTTAAAACAAATTTAAGATACCAGAACCGGTATTAATCAGTTTTTAAAAATTTGGTTTATTATAAACTCTAAAAAATTTGTATTTAAAAAAAATAATTACTATAATATAATTTTAGAAAAATAAAAAATATATCTCCAGTATTGTAGATAAAAAAATCATCATAGTTGGAAAATGTATACAGAGTGATTCTTTTAAATGTTGCTACTCAATTACTCTTAATTTTTTTTTGCTTTTGTTATGTTCAAATGTATCTTGATTTATTTTTTATAGAATATTTTTTATGTTTTATATTATAAAATGTAAAAAAATAAAGTTGAAATCTATAAAGACATAAGCGATGAACATAATTATATTTTATAATAATTTGTAATTAACAAAAGCCAAAAAAAAATTAGCATTTTAAGAGAAATTGAGTGGTTTGTATTAAAAGAATCATTCTGTAGATGATATATGTCTATGATTAACATCACTTTCAGAGCAATTTTTATATTTTTAACCTTACTATTTGCAAACTTTGTCTTAAACTTAACATAAAACTTATTTAATTTTATTCGAAAATTTTTGTTTTAAATATAATTAAAATGTTGATATAGCCCACTTAGTAAACTACTATCAAATTGCAAATTTGACTGATTAAAAATTGGCCATATAAATACTACAACCAAAGTGATACACAATATCAATAACATAATGAAATTTTAGCTTCCATCATCATTTATTTCATCAATAAAGTTATTAGAATTGTAATAATTCTAAATATTTGATCTAATACGGAAGCTCAATCTGATTACTGAAATGACATATATCACCACGAAACTTATTTTAAATATCTTTAAAAAGCACTCATTTACAACACAATTTATAATTTTGGAATTTGTTAATCAAAATTATTGAAATAGAACCCTTAACCATTATTTTTATAAGATTTCTGCTTTTAATAATTCCGTGGCTTTGGGTTCAAGTAGCGGTTATGGTTTGTAAATTTTTTAAGGTTCCGATTTTTTTCGGTTCAGTTCTAGTCCCTATTTTAAACTCGTTAGTATTATTGTTAAATTACAATGTTCAACTATACATTTTCTTTTAAGAAATTATTTTTAAAAATTTATTTATTATTTTATATTTGCTTATAAAAATTAACTGTTTAAAGATAAATCACTTACTGGCTATTTCAAACAACAATTCATAAAAAAAAAACATTAATTAATAATAATTATATAGATATGTTGTTTTTACTTTTTTAGGTAATAATGCGCTTATAAGTTTTATTTTACAAAAAAAATTAATTTTTTGTCAGGAATTTTGCACTGGACTATTGTATTAAAAATCAAGTAGTGCTGTATGCTACCTATTCATAGAATCGCTATTGCCATAAAAAATTACTGTGATCCGAATGTTAAAAATTTTACGTTTATGAATAAAATATAAACAATAGATATTAATATTTAAAAAAATATTTCTTGAATCACAAAATAATGGAGAGAAGTGTCTGATGTGTTATGCGATAACAGAATTCCAATGAGGTTGAAAGGTAAGTTCTATAAGTCTGTACTGTACAGCTTTATACATGGTTCAGTGTTGGGCGATTGACAAGAGAATAGAGCAGGGAATGAATGCAGCAGAAATGAAAATGATTAGATGGATGTGTGGAGTGACTAAAGAAGATAGGATAAGGATAGAACATATAAGAGGGAAAATAAGTGTAGTGTCAATCGTGTATAAGATGAGAGAAACTTAGATAATTTTGTCATGTTATGAGGTGTGAGGAATGGGTGCTGTAAGAACAGTAATAGAAATGAATGTTGAAAAAAAAAAGACCAAAAAAGAGATGGAGGGATGTTATTGAATGCGATATGAAGTCGACTAATGTGGAAGATCGTGTCAAGAAGAAGTTTAGGATAAGGGTGATCGACCCACAGTAGTTGGGATAAAGGCGAGGATAAGAAGAAGATTTCTTGAACTACAAAAATCATAAAATCAATTTTCAAAAATATTTACATGAATAATAATAAAATATTGTTTTCTCTCTCGGTTAAATTTTATGGACAACTATGGAATAATCATAGTTCGCCATTGAAGCGTCAATTTCTAATATGCCCTAAAGAATCATTTTAGGATAAATTTTCATGTTTCATTTAAGAATTATATGTACATCAAATCAACGAAAATTTTACATGATTATTAAATATTTACGTTTATAAATTTCCTCTCGGCATTTAGGACAACTTGAATTTCTTTTTCTCCAATTTTTAAGACAACCATAACAATATACGTGTTGACAATTAGTTATCAAAACAAGGCCCTTAAATTCATTAAAACAAATAGAGCATTCTAGAAAATATTAAGAACATATTATTGTAAGTTATTTACACAATTCCACGAATTTTTAAGGTTTATTTAAAACAATGATAAGTTGAGAAATGTATGTAACAGTTAGATTATTTTATTTTAGGATAAAACAAAAATAATTTTTTGCTAACAGTCCCTTTTCTTTTCCGTAAATTTAATATATCTTCGTTTTTTAATATAAATTTCAAGTTTAAATTTAAAAAAAAATTATATCAACATATTATTGGAAGTTATTTCCACGATTCCATGAATTTTGAAGGTTTAATTTATGTAATACAATTATAAATAAAAATGAATGTAAAAGTTTTATTTTGGGAAAAAACAAAAATTATTTTTGCTAACAGTTCATTTTCTTAGTTTTAATATATTTATTACCTTAAATAAAGTTTTATTATTAGTTTTTAGTCGAAATTTCAAATTGGATTAAATGACGAAATTAATGAGCATTAAATATTATAATTTTACAATTGAAATAATTTTAAACCACTTTTAGTATAATTTTTAACGCGCGTATTATATATATATACAAATGAAACAAAAATCATCTAAAAAATGTGTCTCTTTTCGAATATTCAAATCCATTTATGAACAAATATTTCAAACCAATCCCTTACAACCCAAGGTTTCTATCACAAGTAAACGAATCACAAACTAATATACAGCATCTCAGGAATTTCACTAGAAATCGCTAGTTTACCTACTCCATGTTATAAAAAGGCCATTTTTGCATAAAAGAAGAGGATATGATGCTCTTGACCAATATTTTCTTACAGGGGATGTGATGCTAGTGGTCAATATTTTATGACGTGGAGATTCACGTCAATATAATTAAATATTTTGTCCCTAGGACTTAGTTTTTTTCGTATTACCTAAATGTTGAACATTGTTTTTAAATGATCTAAAATATTTTACGCAGAAATAAACATTATTTATTTTAATTTTTACCTAAATATTCTCGTTAGAAAATGATGTTATTATTATATTTAATAAAATCAAATATTTTTATGTTCCTCATTTCTGGACAGCCTTAATGTGCCGAACAGAGTGAAGAAGCGTAATATTGTAATTAATATAGTTATAGTACTCTGTATCCATGTACCCAAAAGTTATAAGGCTTGGTCCAACCTTTTTGGTAATGTATAAGCAGTTGGGATAGACAGTAGTACTGGAAAGATGAGCGTATTTCAATTATAATATATTTTGAAGTGCGTTATTTCCATCGACAAGCTAGTTCTGGATCTAGTAGTGTGGATATAGATCTACTTAACTACTAAAAATATACATAGTACGTAAAAACGATAGAAAACTACATACTCTACTCTTTAAAAATACATGTAATAAACAAAAATAGAAAGAAGTAAGATAGGGATAACTTTGTTGAGTCGTTTAAATTATTAAAACTAGACCTTACTACACATACAAACCCCGACATCCTTTTTATATAATACCAACAACTCTACCAAACATCTTTAATTATTAATTTTTCTTTTTTTTACAAATATTCCACTCTCTTTTCTTCAATACTATAATATTTAATTTTTGTTTATTCATCACTTAAGTGTTTAATAAGCTAATTTATTATTGATACTGTGATTGTCCTCCCATGCTCTCATTCTTTTCCCCGCGGTGTATATAAACTTCCTCAGCTTTCTCTAAAAATATCTTCGTTCTCTTCTATCGGTAATCGTTAATAACCTTTACACTAATTACATCTTCTGTAATTTTCCTATTAAATGTTTAATCTTTACTGATGACTCTATTTCAACCAGTCTTTCCGCCTGCTCTTCCTTTGTAACTGAATTAAAAATTTCAAACTTATTCATACGTCATTTATCGTCTCCAAATTGTAAATATTTCATTTTTTTTTGAAAATAATCAAAAATAGAATTTAAAATAAACAGAATATTATATTAAAATATTTTTATTAATAAATAATATAATATTATACTGTTATAGAAACATTAGATTTTCATATGTATTTACATTAATTAATATAATAACTATTTCTTTGAAAGTTCGAGAAGTTATCAACGCTTACTTTTTTCGTATACATGTGTATGAACATTAATGAGTGTAAATGTTAACTTATTTTTAATAAAAATATCACTATATGTACTACCATACTTAAACACCTTATTTATAATTTTTTTTTTTATTTTTAAGTCTCTTTAAGTACCATTGCATCCTCCACCCAAAGAGGAGGTTTCTTAGCCATTTATACGAATTGTTAGTCAGTCGTTGGACAGAGAGAATCCAATTAATGAACTGATCTCTCGTTCAGCAAACGTAGCCGCCTGTAACCGAATCTCGAACCTGAGACAGTTCGTTTCAGGCACGTTACTGACTCGACCACACCGTCTCTATTTAAAACTATAGCACTTAAAAATATTTTTTTTTATTATTTATGAATAGAATCCAAACCTCTTTGTTTATCTAATCCTGTAATAAAAACAATTATTAATATAAATACTATTTGTTAGTTCTACACTAAATATAATTGACTGCATTATCGTTAATATTTTTAACTAGTTTAAATGTAATATTTACCACAGGATTCATACAAGAAAGATATTAAAAATGTGACTAAAGTGATGACCAAATTCTGAAAAAAAAAAATTCATTTAGCGATTCAACCTTTATACAAAAATTATGTTATTTTTAGAAAATAAAACATACCATTTTTTTAAATCAAATTGTATTCGTATTGATATATTTCAAACTAATAATCAAATTTTATACCTTCTTTACACTATATATACTCATCAATGTAAAAATAATAATATAAAACCTTTTAAAATAATTCTTATTTATTTATTAATTTTTTTTAATGAAGAGCACTTGGTACAAAAAATAAAATAGTTAAATTATTTCAAAATTACACTTTTAAATTAAAATAAAATTATGTTATAAAAATAAGCAGACAACTGTGTACACAAATTAGTATGATTAAAAAATCTTCATTTATAAAACGCATATTTGAATACCTAGAAATATATATTTACTGTGCATCGGGTGGTTGCAGACCCGGCGCCCTTAAGCCCTTCGGATGACCTTACAGGTCACTGATACCGGTGTAAGTACCTGACTACGCCTGGCATGATATGTGTTTTGCAAAAAAAATTTTATTCAAGAAGATGTTTACCAATATAATTGTTCACACTTGAAATTAAATAATAATTTAAAAAATAATAATATGACAACAAAATACTTAGGTGTATTCATAATCACAACAATAACCTACTAATCGAAATATCAGGAATTAAATCGAAAAACAATGATGAAAATAGCGTTTTTGATCAAACTTTTAAAGGTTCACGGAATGCTAAAATAATTTTTCTCATCTTTATGAATAATTTTCCCAAAATAACGTCATCGAGCTGTTTCATTTAAAAAAAAATTTTAAATCGGAATTTGTAAAGTAATTTTTCCAGCATTAGCTAATTTTTCAATGTTTTATTATATAATAAAATATCATAAAACTAGTAACTAGGATATAATTAACGAAATATTTTAAATTAAATTCATTCGAATAAGTAATATTTATATTTTTCTTTTATGCGACATATTTATTTTTTAAATCAGACCATTTCCCTTACAATAGAGGGGTTCAAAACTTTAAAATGCATATAGAAAGTAGAACTTTCCAACTTAATTATTGAAAGTGTTCCGGAAACACTGACACATTTATATATAATATACAGGGTGGCCCACCACTCACTAACAACTTAAATAACTTTTGATCCAGTTAATATTTTTAGCTGATTTTTTTTTTAAATATTAGTTAGACGTTAGGTCTATAGCTATATCTCAATAATTAATTTTTTTACATTTTATTAAAAATATTAATTATTTTTAAATTTTAAATAAAATGTAAAAAAAAAATCTAAGATAGCTATTTTGTAGAGTAGAATTTAAGAAAAATTTTAGTAAAAAAATATCTTATTAATATTCAGTAGTAAATATTCTGTAGCGTTTTGAAGTTTGTGAAAATTTGAATTTTCATGTACTATTTTACGGTATTAAACATTGAAATACGTATTGAGAAAAGGACAGAAGAAAACGCTATCTTTTCAATATACTTTTGAATGAGAGTGATAAGTAATAATTGCCTTATCTAATTTCTTATCATGGTATTTATGCCAAGTTTGTAATGTATACACACTATCATCATATGTATACACAGTAATCATGAAAAGATAGCGTTTTCTTCTGTCCTTTTCTCAATACGTATTTCAATGTTTAATACCGTAAAATAATACATGAAAATTCAAATTTTCACAAACTTCAAAACGCTACAGAATATTTACTACAGAATATTAATAAGATATTTTTTTACTAAAATTTTTTTTAAATTCTACTCTACAAAATAGCTATCTTAGATTTTTTTTTTACATTTTATTTAAAATTTAAAAATAATTAATATTTTTAATAAAATGTAAAAAATTAATTATTGAGATATAGCTATAGACCTAACGTCTAACTATTATTTAAAAAAAAAATCAACTAAAAATATTAACTGGATCAAAAGTTATTTAAGTTGTCAGTGAGTGGTGGGACACCCTGTATATAAAAGTGTTTCTTTAAAAGCTTTAATTTAAGATATTATCTTAAATTAAAGCTAATATAATATGGAAAAAATAAAATTCGCACATTATTTTGTCTTCACGTTGAAAACGGACATCAAAGTTAATAAAATAAATACGATTTTTGTAAAAAAATTCTTTTTATATTTTTAACTTTATAATTCTGTAACTTTTTGAAAAATGTATGGATCATTATAATTTTTTTAAGACAAGTACTATTAATATCCCTCTTTCATTCGTCATACTTTTTTTTTTAAATAACACCATTTCCCTTTATATATTTACATATTAATATTTATATTAATTCATATATTACACTTATAAATCATAAAACTTAATCAGAATAAAAATAAGGAACTAGGAGATCATGAAGTAGCTTTTGGAATAATCCACTAATTTTTCAAAATTAAACACTATCCACAGATTTGCATTGAATCGTTTTTTATAATAGTGATTTTAATCACTGTAAGATATCATACTTAATTCAACTATGACACGTCACTATAGTATACTGTATAGTACAGTATACTGTGCTGCGTTTTTTATATTAAATAAATTTATACAACTTTTAAAATCATCATTATCTAATTCTTACAGTTTAACAGTTTATTGATAAATAAGCATAAAATACAGAAATATTACAGATGAATGGAGTATATAAATCATTTTGACATTTTATATATAACATCAATATAGTTTTTAGCTTCTTAGTTTTTAGATTTTCAATTGTGAAGAATGACATTAACTTATTATTAACATTTATAATTATTCCTTTCCATTGAAATTCAACTGATTTTTAGTTTAATGAACTAATTAATTAAATAAATTAATGTTCCTTAAGTAACTCATTTTAGCTTCGATGCGAAGCGGAGAAGGTATTAATTTTACTATGATGTGTTTTTTTTTTTTTTATGTCTGTTGCCACTTTTTCTCAGCTCTCACTGGACCGATTTCTTTCAAAAATACGTCAAAAGATCACAAATCGTATCTAGTTGAAGACATTACCCTTAAAAATTGAAAAAAATTCCCTCGTTCCCCGCAAATGGGGGAAATATCCAAAAAAATTACAAATTTAAAAATCGCTAATTTTCGAAATTTTTTCACTTTTTTTTCTTAAAACTTCCATAACTTTTTGAAAAATCAACAAATCAACATATTTTTTTTTTATACTAAAATCTTAGATATTTACCTTTCATTTGATATAATTTTTTTGAAAATCTATGACTTAACCTGCTCATTGGGGGGGATTTAAAATAGTAATTTTTTTACAAAAATTAACTTTTTCAACTTAATTTTTAAAAATGTTCCGGAAAGACTGCGTCCTTCAAACATATATCAAATTAAAGCTTTTTTTATGTATTATAAAATGAAACAAAAAATTTGTCCCGACACTTTTTCTTCTACATTTAAACGGCTGCCGTAGTTAAAAAAACACTATTTTTGTGTTAAAATTTTCGATTTTCGATTTTAAATTTTCAACTTAAAAATGCTATAACTTTTTGAAAAATGTATATATCAGCACAAATTTTTTTTTTCTAAATACATTATAAGTACATCTTTCATTTGACATACTTTTTATTAAAATTGGACAATTTCCCCTTATATAGGGGGCGTTCAAAACTTGAAATATTGTAAAAAACATAGATCTTTTTCAACTGAACTTTTGAAAATGTTCCGGAAATACTGCGTCCTTTAAACATATATCAAATCAAAGGTTATGTTATATACAATCAAATGAAAAAAAAAAATTTGTCCCGACATCTTATCTTCTATGTGCAAATAACTGTCGAAAATTTAAAAAAAATGAAATTTTTATGAAATTTTAGCTATTTTTTTATTAAAATTCTGGGTTTTGTATTTTATTTTATTTTAAAATATCTTATTAGGGGAATAAACTGACTTTCTTGAATATTATATAATATCATTGACATAGAATAAAGTTCATAAGACATATGAAATTATACTTATTAAAATTTTTTTACTTTTTTAAAGTCGAAAAAGTAATTTTTAAATTTGAGTTAGCTTAAATAGCCAATTTTATC
>NW_026099573.1:8511029-8520465 GCF_025091365.1 Daktulosphaira vitifoliae | reverse complement strand
CGCAAATGGCTACCATATTGAAAAATATACTATTTTTGTATGATAATTATGGGTTTTGTATTTTATTTTAATAGACGTTGATGTGGCTTTTGCAATTATCCATCAATTTTTTAAAATTAAACACTATCTACAGATTTGCATCGAAGCGTTTCTTATGATAGTGATTTTAATCACTGTCAGATTAAATCTATACTGGACCCNCGTTTCTTATGATAGTGATTTTAATCAATGTCAGATTAAATCTATACTGAACCCAACTATGCAATGTCTCCACTATTTTTACACATAGCATTAGTGTTGATACAGTGCATTTAATTATTAAAATTAAAATAATGTTACTAAATCTAGTTTTATGAATAAATGTCTTATTTATATATGAATTTTACGATAAAATTACTATAACGTAATAAATATATTTCTATTTTTTTATATATAAATAGGTTTCTAAGGCTGCTCTTTCACTGGAATGTGTACTTAAGACATATAATGAGGCTTTTATAATATTGTAGTTTACAAAAATCAATAATAATAAATGGTGAATTGTAGAGAATCGATCGAATCTGCGGAATATTTTGTTTTTTTCCACATTAATGTAAAATTTGATAGTCAACTCATGTTGACTAAAATTTAGTTTTACGACAACAACGTATTTTGAATTATTTTTGTAGTTATGTTTTTTAACGGAGGTTTGGATGGTTGGAATACGAAAAAAACATCTGTGCAAATGTACTTGACAGATATCACGTGAATTTATAGGAGTAAAAATTTAGATGGCTAAAAATGTTTACTTACAGAAATTAGTTTATTGATTAAAATTAAAAGTATATTTGAAACGTTAGTTTAAAACTAAACAATATTTAACTGAAAAAGCCAAAAAGATTACTTAAAAATCGCGTATACGTATTTCGGGAACAACGTTACCAACATCAGCGTTAAATACATACTGACAGATAAATACAATATGCTAGAAATGATCAATGGTTTTCATATTATTTTGTGAAATGTTAAATCTTAACAAAAAAATTAATCAATTTACACTCGATCACCAAATTAATTACTTTACCCAAACGGCAAGCGATTGATAAAACTTCGTACTTATTTATTGTGAAATTGTCGCACAGTTATAAAATTGAAATTAAAAAAATTATACTAATTTTTCTAAAACAATAGTGGGTGAAAAAATTTACTGTAAAAATTAAAAATATTGTAATGGTAAATTTAAATTTTTTAATTTTTAATTTCTAAAATTAGGAGAAAGTGATTTATAAATAATATAACAGGAGTAAGTTGATTAGAACAATATGTCAAGTAAAAATATTTCGTAATTTTAAAATATCAAAATAAATGTTTATATAATTAATTAATTATTTATTTATTCTTAAAGTAACGCCTATATAGGCAATGAGTACAGTTAATATACATTATATAAAAACAATATTTAAGTATATGTGTACAATAAGATAAACATATTATTAAGAGCTTAAAACAGAAAAAGAGAAATATAAATAAACAAATTTAAAGTATCACTTTAATATAAAATAACATTTAAAGTATCATTTTCTTTAACATGGGTAAATTAATTAAATTTTCTAAAGAGCTTAAACTTATCCTGTTTCAAAAGAAACGTGCCCATGCGTTGTATAAATCAGACACTAATGCTTCTAATTACAAGGAATTTTCTTTCTGGCGTGCCAAATTTAAATTTGAGTCAAAAAATATTAATGTAAGTACGTTGAAATTGCTGAACTATTGCTTAAAAATAATCCTAGACACTTTTGGAAGTTTGTGAATAATATCAGGACTTCTAATAATATTCCTAAAGTATTGTCCTTCAATGGCGTAATCTCTTCAAATGAACAGGAAGTAGCTGATCTCTTTTCCTCTTATTTCTCCTCTACCTACTCTTTTAATAAAATAAATCTTGATACCGAACAATTAGGAATTTTACAATATGACTTACCCAGTTCGATCAGTTTAAGTATTTACAATGTTTACCAGGAGCTTTATTACTTGAAAGGGAATTGGTCTGTTGGTCCGGATGGATTATGTGGTGAGTTGCTCTTCCAGTTGAGGTCCTTTATTGCTTTTCCTCTGTGGCTAATTTTCAGTAAAACCTTATATGAAGGCATTTATCCGTCCCTGTTTAAATTAAGTTCTATTACACCAATTCCCAAAACCACCAGCTCTACTTCTGTGTCTGATTACAGGCCTATTTCTGTTCAGACTCACATTTCAAAAATTTTTGAAAAGCTCGTCCTTAATGCGATTCGCCCTTCATTAAAACATATTATTTTAGAGGAACAACATGGTTTTAGTCCTGGGCGCTCAACTACCACTTGCAACTTGGTTTTTTGTAATCATGTTTTAAATGCTTTTGAGCAAGGGTCCCAGGTTGATGTGCTTTATACAGATTTCAAAAAGGCATTTGATTCTGTTAACCATGAAGTTCTTCTTAAAATACTTAAATTAAATGGATTTGGGGAACCTCTTTTAGCATGGTTTGACTCGTATTTAAAAGAAAGATTTCAATGGGTAAAAATGTTTGAGACACAATCTAAACTATTTTTAGCTTCCTTTGGGCTACTTCAAGGTAGTCACTTATCACCGATATTATTTTCGTCATTTGTAAATAGTATAAAAAATGTATTACTAAACTGATATTTTTTTGTTTTGCTGATGATATGAAGCTTTTCTTACAAGTTAATTCAATTGATGACTTTATTAAACTACAGAATGATTTAGATAGATTTACAGCGTGGTGCTCAAATATAGGGTTTAACCCTGAACTTCAAAAAATGCCGTATTATGACATTCACAAGGTCTCGGTCACCTATTATTTTTTCTTATAGCCTTTGCCATGCTAATGTTGTAAGACAAACTGATTTTTTACTTGACCTTGGTTTTAAATTCAGTAAAACATTGGACACTAAGTCTCATATAGAAATGGTGTGCTGTAAAGCGTTTAAAAAGCTCGACTTTGTAATTAAATTAGCAGCTAAATTAAAACTAAATTCTTCTTTAAGAATTTTATATTCTTCATTGATCCGGCCAATTATGGAATATGGTTCTATTGTTTGGAATCCTCATTCTTCGTCGGATTCCAATCTAATTAAAAGGGTACAACGGAGATTTTTGAGGCATGCTGGATTTATTTTGGATATCCAGCATGACCCTCATGATTATTCTCTAGTGGCAAGCAAACTTAATTTGACGTCATGGCGGATCGCAGAATTGCTACAGGTATTAAATTTTTAAACGAATTACTGGATAGTATTATTGACTCGATGTATCTATTGCAGTTAATTTATTTTAAAATTCCTCAGCGAAATTCTCGTTCCCATTTTCCTTTTTTCATCTGAATTAGTTCTACAAATTACTTATAAAATGAGCCGATTAGAAGAATTTTAAATAGTGCCAATATGGACTCACATATGTTATCTTGTTAATTACTTCCTTTTTCTTAATTTGTACTTTAAAACGGTAATTTTTTTTTTGTATTATTTCAAATATTCTATTGAATCGTTGAAAATTACATTATACTGATATTATTTTATGAAATTGTTAAATAACCTGATATTGTAAAAAGGGCTGAGCCCATTAAATTTATAAATGAATTAATTAATTAATTATGGTGATGGAAATCAAAGGCAGGTAAAAAATTACAAAACAGTAACATGCGATTTAGTGACGAGTTATGACTATAATTCTGTTTTTGTGTAGGAAAATTAAAAAACAAAGATTCTTTAATAAATAATTATCTATACGTAGAAATAATTGTTTAAGTTTTTAGTGCTTCAACTTACATTGCCATTATTTTAATGCAAAATCGATTTATTTAAATCAAGTTTGATATAATAAGGAAAACTATAGCTAAAGTTATTTAAATTGAGTTCAACACACCAGTATTATTAATTTAACTTCAAATATAACATAATGTGAGATAATTGTTTTTAAGATTTTTATCTTCATATAACTATTGACTCCATATACAATAAATTATAGTTTTATTTACTAATAAAAATGATTATTGGATTATTGAATTTTATGCATACCGACGCGCTTTGTATTGATTTATTAAATACCAAATAATTTTTTTTTACCACAACCCACACAATTACTCAGAATAAAAATAATTTTGAATTTTTTTTTTATTAATTATTGTTAAATATTAATCTCAAATTATTAGTTATGTAATATTATTTAAGTTCATTCCTTTAAGTTGCCACATATTTCAAATTTAATGAAACATTTTTTTTTTAGTAAGTAATAATGAATTTTTAATATAACTTCACCTGTTTATTAGATATAACACTTAAAAGTTTTAAGAAATGTTGTGACATTGTACAGTAAAATGTATTTCAAATCAAAAAATGAAAACTATAAAGTATTTATCTAATAAACGGATGGAGTTGTGTTAAAAATTTAAATGCCAATTTACTTAAAAAAAACCACAAACATTTTATTAAATTCAAAACATGTGTTCCTATAATGTTGTCAAAAAGATATTTTTTTTTCAAACAAAATAAAAAAAGTCATATCAAAAACTTACTTTAGTTAAACATATCCCGTTTTAACAAAAAATCAACACATGTACGATTTGGAACTGATAATTATTAGTTCCAAATGGTTAATGATTATAACCATTAACAGTCCAGATTATTTTATTAACCTAATAATATTTTCCTCTACAACCTCTCTCACCGTTGTTCTATTATTTATCGATTGATAATACTTTTCCATTTCTTTTTCAACATCTATTTCTTCATCAATGTTTCTCTTTTAATTATCTGATCAACATTAAACTTATCTTAACCCTTAAGCAGGAGCGTACCTATTTTTAGACGCCATTTCTAAAAAAGTATAAAATATGTACAAAAAAATTCATTTTTTTTAATTCAAAAACATTATTTGTTACCATATATAAATATGGATAAAAATTAAAAAAATAATAATTAAATTACAAAATTATGTGCATTACTAAAAATTATATTACGAAAAAAAAAAACTTAATTTTCAAAATTTCGTTAAAAAATTTTGGTTTGTAAAAAAATTATTTTAACTACAAAATCTCATTTTTAAGACGGTAAATAAAAGCTATTACTATCACAAAATGTATTTATATTAATTTTTCTTGTATTTCTTTGAGCTCAAACACGGCTAATATTTATTAGTTTTATGTGTATTTACATTTACATAATCATTTTTCTGAATTGAATTTTTTTATTATTAATATTACAATACAATTTAATTATTATAATACGAGTAGGGTCAGGAGGGGTAATTGTGAATAGTGGTAATTGTAAATGAGGCACCGATAATCAATGTGTCCACATTGCGACGGAATGTATTTATTACATGTTTAGTTCGTATTTATTCCGTACCATCGAGTAGTGGGAAATTCCCAATAGGTTATTTATTTTTAAAACTCAATTGCACAGTCGGTGGCAGATCCACATAATCCCAATTCCACAATATCATATCGATTATAACATTGCATTTACGATAAAACGATATTTTGAAAAAAATACAAGTCAAAAAAAATATTATAACGTTACAAGTCGCGTGGGGGTCAATATTACCCATTTCAACTTTGATGGATATTTTAAGTCGTACATTTTTTTTTTTGAAGGTATTTATTTATGAAAATCTATTCAATATTACTATAAAAACCATCTTCTAAATTTATATCTATGTACACCTTTTATGCAATATGATACATCCGTTTTTATTTATGTGGGGGTTTGCTAGACCCCCACGCGACTGTTTAAGGGTTAACAATCATATAAACTATAACTAAACTTTTCATCAATTACACATGCTTTTGAAGTCTTTTTAATGGTTTTGAATAATTTCTAATATACGTGTTTGCTCGTGCACACTATAACGCTGCATTTCATTTTCAATATTTTAACATAAACCAATCCTTAAATTAAAGTTTTCAAATTAACATTCTGTAGAATAAATTTATAATGTGAAAATAATTTGGATATTTAATGACTTTTAGGTTCATATAAAGCGCGTTCAGGCCTAACAAGATACCAGAAAAATTCCGTACGACCCTACGTGGGTTTTATATCTCAGCACTCAACGACCAATGAATTGTTGATCAATATTTTTCGTGTTAAGAGTTTGACCCGAATGTCTTAATTCGGCGATATAAAAATACAAAGCAGTAAATGCCTGGATTTATTTATATGTATTTGCTGGGAGGTATTTTTTGGTTTCTCACATTCTCTCACCAATACCAAAATCATATATTGTCAATAGCCATAATTGACCAATGAGTGGTTACAGCCAATTCAGCACATATTAATTACACACGAACAAAAATATATAAATTGTAAAAAGAAAATTTACACCTGTAATACCTATTTTTCATTAAAATGTACAAATTAAAAACAAATGTGTTCTTTGACGTAGCTTTTACAAAACGTTTACTAGAAAACGTCATTCAGAGTATTTAATTAAAAATACTCAAGACCTTGTACCTAGTTAAATACGTTTGCACGTGTCTGAACGGTAAATTATAAAAATAACAAATAAAATCCAAGTACGAAGAAACGTTCAGATGTAACATGCAATTCATCTATTAATCTAAAAATCGGACGTCAAAGGACAGATGATGTAGTTACTCGAAATTTATCATCACGATTTGTCCTAGCAACGCTTTTAGTCGAAGTAATTATTTTTATAGACTAATAAAACCATCACGTAATTACTATCATCAAGTCGGCCAGTTTTAAATGTGTTCTGTCTCGCGCCAAGACGATTCAAACCATTGAGAAATGCGTTAAAAAAAAAAAGGAACAACGTTACATCTGTGCATTGAGATCGTGCAATTTTTCATAGCGCTGATTGCAAACGAACACGTGTGTTAATTAGTGCGCTCTAAAAGCGATGCACAAAATCGCATCAGTCGTTATCGCGTCGCATGTTTTTTAACGTGCACACAACTCTATACACATAATTGAAAACTCCACGGACCAGTTACATGCACACACGAGATAACGTTCAAGAGGTGCACATTTGTCGTTGCGAAATACGGTTATGATACTGTCACGTGGGCGTTACCTGATGCGACTCAAGGCGACCGATGCTGCACACACACACATTCCAACGTACTTGGAAACGGATATGTTCTAACGCAACAATAATGGCGTACAAGTGTGTGTGTGTGTAAGAGAATATACGCGCGCGCCTGACAAACAATACAAAGTGCCGATAATTGCACCTACACCGCCGACATGTGCTCAAAATACTACTAATCATAGAAATATGTGCAAACGGCCTTCTTAAAATATCANATGTGCTCAAAATACTACTAATCATAGAAATATGTGCAAACGGCCTTCTTAAAATATCACGTTGGTTGCACTGAGCTTTATTTTTTTTCAATTATCACCGAATCGTTTTGATTATCATGTCCCCGTAAAAACTTCCTAATATGATTCCTTTTTTCTGTTGACCGAGCGCTCTACAACAACTAACGTATTATTTCTTATTTTTATTTTATTTTTTTGTTCGTTGGATACTTTGATGTGAAAATTTATCTGTTTTTTGTACGTGAAATTCGCCAATATTACATATTTTGAGTACTGAGTACTGATGTCTTTTCACCTCATTATTTTGGTCGTCCGTTCAGAAATCAACTGCAGTTTACAAAGTTTAACGCCAAAAACGACAAGTCAGACTATCTCACCACTACCACTCCGCTCTTATTTATATTTTTATAAATCAATCAAAACTATACAAATAGTAATTGTTATAATATCTCGTTCCGTTTAATAAAATATTCTACTTTAATACAAAATAATAACAATTAATATAGTGTAATTCAACAGCAATTGATTGTAAAATTTAATTAAGTAAACGTGATGGTCATCGAGATTTAATTTTAATCAAATAAAAACTACATTCAATTCATAACTATCACGATGTGTTATTTTTGTCGAATTATTTATTTATTATAATTTACAAAATAACTGATCGTAAATATTTTTAAAATAGATATTCTTAAAAGGCATTAAAGAATTGTGTCTTCACTAATAAGTTTTTCAGGGAACTCTTAAAAATATATATGAAACACAATATATTAAAAAACAACATATTTACGGTTCTTCGGACTTTTCATTTAATGTCCTTGAATTGTTGGATCGTGTTAATAACAACCTACTAAAGGCAGTTCAGATAATTGGAGAACCATAAACATAAAACTATACCAAGAAGATTCGAGGTTTTTGGAACATGTAGGTAGATGTGTTACAATTATAATAATCAATAAACACTTAATGTGACGTTCGAATAATAATTTTATACTCGTGATCAATCATCTCACATAGTATATTTGAATTATATATTATAATATTCTTCAATATAAATATATTAATTCGAACCGATAAAAAACATCGACTGCCACAGTGACTGGGATTATGAGAACAAAGAAAACAATACTATGAAGTGGATGCACATTAGCCACAGAGTATTTTTTTCGATCCCAGTCGTTGGCACCCTCAGCATGTACAAATACTTAAGTATTGTGAGCGAGATTTGTGTCAGGTCATGAAAGTTTAAAACTCAATAATAAAACAGATCAATTTATACGAACAATTACGACAATAGAAAAATTTTAGATACTAAAAAGTAGAAAATAAAATAATATAAAATCACCATAATGTAAAAAGACGAAATGAACTTAAAATATATAAATGAATTTTTCTTTAACACTCACTCTAGTTTATAGTCCAAAATATTACTACAACAATAAGAAATAAAAGCTTTGTCAAGTCTGTGACGTTTAATGAGCTAATTACCTCCAAATCTAACAAATATTGTGTTGTATCAAAAAAAATATTTTGAACTATAGACTTGAATGCATGTCTAAGAAATATTTATTTTAACGTTTTATGTTAATTTCGTCTTTTTTCATGATAATGATTTTATAAAAACTTTTTTTTTTAATATTATTTTATAGTTTCGTAAATACTGATTCATAGCGATAAAAAATTAATTATACTGAAATCGTTTTTTCACTGACAGTTGATTTCGAGACTAAGTGTTAAATCCGCGCAGTCATTAATCATTTATCATCAGACTAAGTGTATTGATTGAAAATCAATAACGTAATGATGGTAATATTTTAAAACGTCTTAACAAAGTAAGAATATATAATTGAATATGTATATTTATTTTATTTATTATAACTAACAATAACTGCTATTGAACTATACAAACTAGACAATTTGAAATAGTGTCATACAATGTAAATATTACAAATTTCTAATTAGTCGCATCATGTTATATTTATAAATTGTATTGTAATATTTAATTTTGTAAATTCATTATAACGATAAAGTTATTAATATTATTTATTATTTCAGCAAAAAAAAAAAAATATATATATAGAGTTATTTCATTGAAGTTCAGCACGATTTATATA
>NW_026099573.1:8508385-8510929 GCF_025091365.1 Daktulosphaira vitifoliae | reverse complement strand
TAAAAACGACATGTAATCAATCTCATGGTAATCTGACTAAGATTACCACTAAGATAAATATCCACCCCAAAGTTAGCACATAAAACAGTTGTCGTCCCGTTGAATAACATTTAATGCAAACGTCTCTATAAATCAATTGTATTTACTACTGTTTATTAAAAAAAAATTTAACGTTAAAATTCAGTGAATATTTTAAGTCGTGCGATTATTTATTTTTCAACGATCACACAATATAATAAAAGCATTCGATATTCAATTTTTATGGGATATTATTTTTGCATTAGATCATTAAACGTTAACCTTCTTGAGGACTGCGCACTTTAGGAAACGAGGAAATAATGTGGTTAATTGAAAAACTAAAAAATCACTACGAATAAAAAAAGTAACATGACATAATTTCAACCCACTTAAATTAATTTACAATACTATATCGTAAAAATGGTTATTTAAGTAATAAAATTCATAAATAAAATTGTTGGGTCGACGAGTCATAGTTATTAATAAATTACCCACGGGGTTTTTCCATTACTAAAGCTTATTGTGTTAATAGTTTATCCCGATTGATTATTTTTCATATGTATTGTGTTTACAATTTGTTTAATATGATAATACAAATGTCCCGCGAAAATCAATTGATAACGAAACGCAGTGTTGTTAATTTTATCATACATGTATATAAGTAATTTTCATAGTAAACATGGTGTACAATTCACAGTTGTTGAACGGTTTCGCGTTAAAATTTAGACTTTAATTAGCAATTAAAGGCACCGGTAAAATTCGACTATTTATGAAAGTTCACTTTTTACATATTTTCGTAGAAACTGATATAATATACCAGTTTATAAGTATATAATATATGAGTCAACACATATTATGCATAAAACAGACATGACCATATATTTACCGTGGAAAAAAATTATTCATATTATATTATAATTTACTGAGTTTTTGTGTACTTTTTTTTAGACGTTTTCATCGGTAGACGTATCAAGTTGTCTTCCATTCCACTATTTAAGTGTAATAACAAAAATAACAAGGTTAAGTAATTATTATTACATACGCTCAACAGTCGAAGGGTTAAGAGTAGAGTTACATTTTGGGACTTGTTATGTTATGTAAAAAAAAAAAAAAAAAAAGGTGATTGAATATAAAGTAATGAATTATTTAATTTTCTAAACAAACCATAGGCGATTTGTTAAATAAGATATTTGTTTGATTTTACTGTGTGATGAATTTTGTGGTGCTTGATATAAATTATTTCAATAGAATTCATCATCAATAAATGTATTTAAGGGCAAACGATTTAAACTCTGAAAGAGATTTATGGGTGTCATGTTAGTAAGAGCTTCCGCCCAGTTAAGTTTTCCGTACTTGGTTATTGTCGATCATTAAACAAGTCAAAATCGAAACGAAATCCATAAATATCTCGGCACCCACGATTCGCATAACATTATGAGACATTATATCATACTTATTACAATATTGCTTGTTCTACACTATTGCCGCCGTCATGAGGCAACCTTCGTTCAATTCTTTTGTTTTGTTTTCCTTTCGCTCGACTTTCTTATAAATTACTATCGAAGTCGTTTTCTATTTAAACAAACATTTACTCGTGAAAAAACTATACTTTTAGCTTCGATGCGTAGCTGAGAAGCTGTTGGTGGTTTTATTCTGGCGTGTTATTTTTTTTATTTGTAAGTATACACGCAATTATTCGTCTATTCTGATCAAAATGTTCTTGTATTATTACACAGGAAAATATCGATCAACACACATTTTTACACGATCGTTTTGGATCATCCAAGTGGCCTTATTACGACGCCGAATTTATTCTAAAAGCTATTCTCACTGCACCTCAAAGCCAGGACCGGAAAAATAGAGGGTAAATACCCTGAGCCCCTACCCTTTTTGTGATTTTCGCGCTTATAATTTGCTCGTGGCTTATAAAGGTCAAATATTCACATGACTTGCGACAATACGTTCGAAATAGGGTCAATTTCTTCACAGAATTAAATATTGTTGACACAATCAAAAATTAATTTTACAGAGAAATCGAAATCACACTAATCAATGAATAAATATCATACGAAAAATCGATAATATTATTTAGTATNCACTAATCAATGAATAAATATCATACGAAAAATCGATAATATTATTTAGTATTTGAGAATACACCATTATGTTGTCAATAAAAACATGCGTGTACGGGCAAGTTTTTAATATTTCAAGCTTTTCTTAGATTTTTAACGACAAGTTCGCCGTAAAAGAGATCTTTCGGTTAACGTAATCACTTTTTTGGAGTTTCAATATGATTGCAAGAGGCCTCTACAGTACCAGAGATTAGAAGTACAATAATTACACTATCGTCTCAGACAAACAATTATTTTTAAATAAAAATTGGTTTATTGGATGCAAGAATTATTTTTTCCAATGAAATTCCATTTGATTTACAGTTCTTTAAATTTCATTTTGAAAATCAAATTTGGTTTGAATAGGTATAATAAACGAATTGCTGTAGTAATAATAATTTTTTTTTTAAAT
>NW_026099573.1:8418642-8508285 GCF_025091365.1 Daktulosphaira vitifoliae | reverse complement strand
AAAATTATTGTTAATACAGCAATTCGTTTATTACAACTATTCAAACCAAATTTAATTTTCAAAATGAAATTTAAATAACTTTAAATCAAGTGGAATTTCATTGGAAAAAATAATTCTTGTATCCAATAAACCAATTTTTATTAAAAAATAATTGTTTATCTGAGACAATAGTGTAATTATTGTACTTCTATTCTCTGGTACTATAGTGGCCACTTACAATCATATTGAAACTACAAAAAAGTGATTACGTTAACCGAATAATCTCTTTTACGGCGAACTTCGTTTGTTCAAAATCTAAGAAAAACTTAAAATATTAAAAACTTGCCCGTACACGCATATTTTTATTGACAACATAATGGTGTATTCTCAAATACTAAATAATATTATCGATTTTTCGTATGATATTTATTTATTTATTAGTGTGANATTCTCAAATACTAAATAATATTATCGATTTTTCGTATGATATTTATTTATTTATTAGTGTGATGATTTCGATTTCTCTGTAAAATTAATTTTTGATTGTGTCAACAATATTTAATTCTGTGAAGAAATTGACCCTATTTCGAACGTATTGTCGCAAGTCATGTGGATATTTGACCTTTGTAAGCCACGAGCAAATTATAAGCGCGAAAATCACAAAAAGGGTAGGGGCTCAGGGTATTTACTCTCTATTTTTCCTGTCCTGGCTCTGAGGTGCAGTGAGAATAGCTTTTAGAATAAATTCGGCGTCGTAATAAGGCCACTTGGATGATCCAAGACGATCGTGTGAAGCTGTGTGTCAATCGATATATTTCCTGTGTAATAATATAAGAACATTTTGATCAGAATAGACGAATAATTGCGTGTATACTTAGAAATAAAAAAAAGAACACGCCAGAATAAAACCACCAATAGCTTCTCGACTATGCATCGAAGCTAAAAGTATAGTTTTTTACGAGTAAATGTTTGTTTAAATAGAAAACGACTTCGATAGTAATTTATAAGAAAGTCGAGCGAAAGGAAAACAAAACAAAAGAATTGAACGAAGGTTGCCTCATGACGGCGGCAATAGTGTAGAACAAGCAATATTGTAATAAGTATGATATAATGTCTCATAATGTTATGCGAATCGTGGGTGCCGAGATATTTATGGATTTCGTTTCGATTTTGACTTGTTTAATGATCGACAATAACCAAGTACGGAAAACTTAACTGGGCGGAAGCTCTCTTACTAACATGACATNTATTTATGGATTTCGTTTCGATTTTGACTTGTTTAATGATCGACAATAACCAAGTACGGAAAACTTAACTGGGCGGAAGCTCTTACTAACATGACATCCATAAATCTCTTTCAGAGTTTAAATCGTTTGCCCTTAAATACATTTATTGATGATGAATTCTATTGAAATAATTTATATCAAGCACAACAAAATTCACACAGTAAAATCAAACAAATATCTTATTTAACAAATCGCTTATGGTTTGTTTCGAAAATTAAATAATTCTTTATTTTATATCCAATCACTTTTTTTTTTTTTACACAACATAACAAGTCCCAAAATGTAACTCTACTCTTAACCCTTTGACTGTTGAGCGTATGAAATAATAATTACTTAAACTGTTATTTTTGTTATTACACTTAAATAGTGGAATTGAAGACAACTTGATACGTCTACCGATGAAAACGTTTCGCCAGACCTAAAAAAAAAAAAAGTACACAAAAACTCTGTAAATTATCATATAATATGAATTATTCTTTGCCGCGGTAAATATATGGTCATGTCTGTTTTATGCATAATATGTGTTGACTCATATATTATATACTTATAAACTGGTATATTATATTAGTTTCTACGAAAATATGTAAAAAGTGAACTTTCATAAATAGTCGAATTTTACCAGTGCCTTTAATTGCTAATTAAAGTCTAAATTTTAACGCGAAACCGTTCAACAACTGTGAATTGTACATCATGTTTACTATGAAAATTATTTATATGCATGTATGATAAAATTAACAACACTGCGTGTTTCGTTATCAATTGATTTTTGTGGGACATTTGTATTATCATATTAAACAAATTGTAAACACAATACATATGAAAAATAATCAGTCGGGATAAACTATTAACACAATAAGCTTTAGTAATGGGAAAACCACGCGTGTAACTTATTTTAATAACTATGACTCACCCAACAATTTTATTTATGAATTTTATTACCTAAGTAACCATTTTTACGATATAGTATGGTAAATTAATTAAAGTGGGTTGAAATTATGTCATATTACTATTTTTATTCGTAGTGATTTTTTAGTTTTTCAATTAACCACATTATTTCCTCGTTTCCTAAAGTGCGCAGTCCTCAGGAAAGTTAACGTTTAATACTCTTTTTGATGATTTCACTGCAAATGATCCAATGCCAAAAAAAATATCCCATAAAAATTGAATATCGCATGCTTTTATTGTATGATGTGATCGTTGAAAAATAAATAATCGCACGACTTAAAATATTCGCTGAATTTTATCGTTAATTTTTTTTTTAATAAACAATAGTAAATACAATTGATTTATAGAGACGTTTGCATTAAATGTTATTCAACTGGACGACAACTGTTTTATGTGCTAACTTTGGGGTGGATATTTGTCTTAGTGGTAATCTCAGTCAGATTACCATGAGATTGATTACGTGTCGTTTTTAACTATAGTTGAAATAAACGTACTGGCTCATTACAGCTCTATAATTAATTACAGAATTATTTACAATCATGTATACTCAAAGTCAAACTAGTAAATTAATCTTGTGGTGAAAAATTATTCTCGGCTAATCGCATACTTAGATAGTCCAGTGTAAACACATTTCAAAAAACACGCGCACAGATTAACATAAATTAGACATAATTATCTACTGAACCCTAAGCAAGTGTTATGATATCTTCTTTATGGATTTCTCTCGGGGCGAAATAGCAATTACTGACCCCATTTTTTACGGACCAAACATTATTGTTTTTGTCAAACGGTGACGGCACCGTTGCAATGATGCAAGCAAATAAACGCAATTATACTTGCGATTACTACGGTACATCATCAAGTATAAATATTGATGTGTAAATTCAAATGCACGCTCTGCATTTGTTTCTATGGGATCATCCAGAGCCGCCCAACATAAATCAATCGGCGCTCACGGACACGCGGTAGGTGTAACGCCTCAACATTGACACAGTATTAACTAATAAAAAAATCCAAACGCGCATGCAAATGATGCGCGAATAATATGTGTTACAATGTCACTCGCTCGGAATACAATAGTGTCATCTTGTTTATTTTAAGAATATGGAATTTCGTTCAATTCAATTTCAGTCGTTTCCATTGCGGCCGTATGACTAATGAGCAAAAAAAAAAAAAAACAAAATTACAAATACCTGTTTTACACTCAGTAGGTTAGAAATCATGCAATATTAATGATTTAAGCAGTGAACCTCATAGTTTTTTCGTAGAATATTTAACAATTAAAATATGTATAACGTTTCTTCTATTGCTTAATAGTTATAACAGTTTAGGAAACAGAAGATTCAAAAGAGTGTTTCCCCGATCGAGTGAATAACAATTACCGAAGCCAATTTATTTTACAGCTCTATCATATGATTTTTTATGACTTCCTGCAGACCACTATAGTACCACTGATTTAGACCACTCGTATCAGTTTTTATCGACACATTAGTAAACTCCAAATAAAACAACAATTCTAATCAAATTTCTAACTATTTAAGAAAACCACTTTTATGCAAAACTCCGCCTATGCTTAAAATATTGAGTTTTTTTATATAATTTTAACGAGTTTTTTTTTTTTTGTACTTAAACACCTTGTGTGTCGATGCATTTATAATTTTAATTTGTCGAAAAATTATCATTACTGAATGATAATATATTTTATTATGGAATTTTCTGGACGAACAAGACATTGTCCTATCAAATAATAACAATTTAACTCAATAATTATATACGTTAAATTAATTTCAAAGGTTTAGGTCGAATATCGGGATAATTTTGCATTCGACGTAATCATTAAAATTTGTGTGGATTATTTTAATTTCATAATCTTGTCCTTGTCGAGCTAATGCGGTCGTTTTTTCCGAATCTTCCGAATATGTCACTGACCAATACCTACTGTTACATAACGAATTTACTTCATTTTTTCCTCTACGCACTGATTAGAGTTTTTAAAGAGTCACTATGTGTATATACAATTATTTATCTAATTACCGGTTTTATAAATAGGTGGAAATATTATTTTCAGAAATTATGACATTTCAATGTAATACTTCAAATGCGTTGGAAGTTATTACATTTGAGTTTTGAAATAAAACCACAAATCAAACAAACTCTACAGCAGATACGATATTTCTCTTGGCGTTGTGATATTTTTTCACGTATGGGCCTATAGAGCTTAAGATAATAAGGTAATATCGTTTCACGAAATATCACTCGACCGTACGAAAGAGTTACATTTCAAATGATCGAAACCACTTTTTTCCCGACACAAATTTAAATATATTATAACGAGGTTCACGTATATTGGATTTGAAATAGACATAAATCTGATTTCGTATCAAAGTAACAGAAACGTGTCGAGAAACATGTTATGGCGTTTTGATGAAAACGTTCAATGTTGTTATGAAAACCAATGATAGCGTTATTTTTTAATCGAGTCAGTTTTTATGTACACTACACGTTAGCCTAGAGAAATACGATTGCCTTTTTACGTGTGTGAATCACGAAAGTGAAAAAATAAATGCAACCGAGTGTGATCGATTGCTCCTACACCGGTAATTATATTTAGCCCTCGAGTTAAAGAGGACTGCTCGGAGATGTGCCGCAAAAGGTCAACTACATGTGCAAATGAACCATATAGATGAGTAATGTTAATAATAACGAAAACATCGATTTCCGTTTCACAAATCCTCGACAAAAACGATTGGCGGCCCCAAAACACATTCAGGGACGGAAAACCAGCAGAGTTATTACACCGATCGAGTTTTTGACCGTACAGTCCATTTGTCAGCAGTTGTAACCAGAAACGATTTATTACAAGGTAACCGTTCCATCTCCGAAAAGTAAAAAGTCACCGTCGCGGAAGGCCGACGATCGACCGAAAGTCAATTGCTTCGCACGATTTCGACAATACACAACAATTATCAAACCATTTTCACTGTGATGGTGTTCCATTAATTGGCACAGATGAATTCGCTGTACGTGTTTTCATTAGCCACACGATCGTGCAAACACCTTGAGAATTTTGTCCTAAGCCTCATAATAAGTGGTTTTACATATTTTTCGTGATCGGTCGGTGTTCCATCGGTTCGCCGTGAGAACAAATCGTCGGACTGGGCTGCCCAAACCTTAGCCAACACAAATCCGATTATTTTCACAAAAAATTCGTTTTCGGCGTCAAGTGACCTTGACGCCGTTTTTGACACGTTCCAAACAACAATATAGTTTTTGATAGTTTTGACTAGGAAGAGAACAGAGTAAATATAGATTACCGATAAATGTTTTTTTTTTTAATACAACAGAAAAACGTTTCCTCGGCGAATAATACAAAATCGTATCACGAATAACGTTATGCAATTATTTTCATTATAATTGGTTCGGCAGATGAACATTTCTAATAACAATAATTTGTACATTGTTGTTGTCGGTATAAAAATTGCAGTCGATTCTGTGTGTGTGTGTACAATCATCAGATTGAAATGGAAGTTTCAATACGGCGATGTGTATCAGTTATACAATGAGTTGTTTTCTGTTCTATTACTCTGTTATGAAAATAAAAAACGAGGTAATCATTACGTATTTTTCGATACCAAAAACAGATAACCCGATGCGAACATTCAGAATGGAAACACGACTGCAACACAAAAAACTCCGTGTATATGATAATGGGCCCAGAGTGATTCATCGTGCTCTAGTAGAACTCAGCCGCGCCAAAATATTTTTTACACATAAACTTCACAATCGTAGACCGATGCAAAGTAACAAACGAGTGAATTAGACGGTCCAGACAATCATTTATCTAACTACTTGTAAAGAGCTCTTCTTATTTTTCCTCGCCTTAATCCCAACTGCTCGGGGTCGACCACCCTACTTGTAAAAACCTACTTTTACAATTTAATCTTACAAATTTTAATCGGTCGATTTGAATAACAATTACTAGACAAGTAACTTTGAACGAATTCAAATTACTTTCAATTGAACAGCATACGCAACAATCATTGATGATTTTTATCGGTTTTAGTACGAGCAAAAGAATTATTCGCAAAAAAAAAAAAAAAATGTGATCTCCATACAGAACTGTATAGCTCTCGATGATGATGATAATACTAATAAAAGTAAAATTATGTATTTAATTCACGTGGGCGCTTTTCTTACCCGTCAAATCGTGTGGGTCAATTTCGAATTACTCATCAGAATAAAAAATTATGAGGACATTTCAACGGCACAAGTGCGATACACATTTAAAAGGAATTAGCGGTTTACATAGAAAGTACACGAAAAATGTTTTTGAGCGCAAAACGACGTTTCATAACACCAAGTCGCCTTCCTTTCATTAGAAAGGAAAAACGCGGACAACGAGATGCCAAAACAAATACGCGCTCGTGTTCCTCTCGAACAAGATTTATTTTTTAATTATTATATTTTATAATTCAACGTCGAAACAAAAAAACATGACGACCAAGTAGGTCACTATTTGTAAATGTAAACACCCAGTAAAGATATTGCTTGTAGTTTGGGTTTTCGGGCCGACTCTCTTCCCTCATCATGAAAGTCACGTAAAATAGAATCCTTCGCTCATTTTATCGATTCCGACAGAAGGTCTCTCAATATTGATGAAAACTACATAAAATACCAGTCGCTCTGTAGACGACATAATAATTTGGAAAAACTATTTTAGTTTTCAATTGGCGTGCACACTTTGGTAACAGCACTGCGCATTTCAGCGGTCGTGGATAACACATTAGGATTTATTGTGTGTACTTATTAAATCGTAAAAACACACGGTAGATGAGGAGAGGCTTTTGTAACAAATAGTCTTCATAATCGTCGACACAACGATATACTGAACAATTGAATAGTTAACTTAAAAAATTATGTGGTCAATTTGCCAACAAATCGATTGCACTAACGACTGCGAATTTTCAAATGAAATTCTGGACGACGATAAAATATATCCGCCGACATATAAAAAATAACACAATTTACTCGTATTATGTGCGTAAATATCCATCGGCAAGTATATTACTGTTGGCCATAATATCGTTATGGTAAGGTAATTGGCATTTTTATGTGTTCTCCTTTCGCCTACACTCGTACAACTACATTTACAATCGCACTCGGAGTCTTGCACATCGTCTCAGGTGTAGAACGGACTAATTGAATATCGATTTCAATCAAAGTCATTGGACCGAAAAGTGGTTTGCGCGATCCACAGTAGTTGTTGACGTCATAATTTTTACCGGATTTATTAGAGTATTGTCTTGTAGTTTAGTTGCATTTGAATCTAATAAAACCGTATTGACGTCAAGTCGCTGAAATGAAATATCATCGGAACGCGGTTAAATGATTTTTTTTCGGTTTATACTTCGTCCGTTGTACAAACGATGTTATCAATTCCACTCGGTGTAATCGAATTCCAAAGCATTTATCATTTCTCAATAGCTGTAGTATTGATGTGGAATACCTCGACCAAGACAAGACGACGTCGTGCAAAACACAATTCCTCACATACAGTTTCCATAATTACAGTGAAAAAAAAACAAAAATGATCGCCGAAACACTACTAGTTTCGTGGAAAACACACTGGCGCACGATATTCAGTTTGTATAAAAAACAGAGTTGTTTATTCAAATTAATAACCGAGGTGGGCTCTAAACAATTCTACTATTACTCATTTGAAACCATTAACCCGACTAATACATGTGTTTGAAGGAGAAAAAACATTTGAAACGGTTGTGAAACAGCGTCTGGAGACATAACGATTTTCCATCGATTATAACGAATCATCTCGACAGTAATTTTTTTTTATTGGACACGAAATATACAATATTCACGGTTTCACAAAAATCATTAATCTCGAGTTCATCGTGATCTCGACTGGTTTACGAGTACTTTTTTTTTTAATACTCAAATATTTACAAAGCCTATTATTAAAATTTAACCTATTAGGAGGCTACCAGCAGCGTGTGTTGTGATGTTACACGTCCGAGTAATTTTTTAGCATTACGGTAGGTAATCTGCAGCCGAAGGGAACGAAGGATTTTGTGCGTTTTGCGAGTATTCAAATTGCACAATATATTTCGTTCGATTAATTACTACAGAGTGGTTAATACGCACGAGGACAAACACGGTAATTCCATAAATTAGACTGTTGACGTGACTTCGTGTGCAATCGAAACGGCGATCGCCCGTTACTTTAGACTATTATGGCAAAGGATACGAGGTAAAAACAAAACCCCTACAGACCGCAGTGACGACATAATTAAAAAAATGATACCGATTAGTGATAATGGCAAATGCGAGTCCATAAGTCACAAGTTCATCGCACCGACCGTGTAACCGATAGTTATGTAGGCTAATAGCTCATTTTCACATAAAAAATAGGCGCACGTTGATAATTTTTATGTGAATTCGCATTAAACGTTTAACAGCATCAACTGTGACATGGACAAATTTCATTAATTACGAAGCATAAAACTAAATTATAGACGTCGGTTTATTTGAAAAATACTCCAATGTCACTAAACGACTCAAAATCTAAAACCACTACAGAAACTATTAGAGAAATGCGATCGCGGGATATTTTTATAAAAACAATTCTCATCGACGTTTTTCTATGGACTCGATCTCGCAAATCTATTATTCGGGGAAATCGAAAATAATATCTCCTCATATTGAGCAATCGATGAATAAACTGAGTATTATATATAAATTATTATTATAAATAATATTCGAGTACGAAAGTAAAAGGGTAAAATAAAATTTATGTAATTGTTGTATTTTTAAGTGTAGTTTCGTGCAAAAATAACTATCTAACTTGTTTATACTTAAAAGAAGACGGCCGCTCATTTGCATCGTTACCTATCGAATTGAAAAACCACCGGAGCTTAAATAAACTCACCGAGGAAAACGTTTATCTGTAACGATTCAGCAGCCATTTTATGATAACAACAGTCGTTCGCCATTACTTCACAACGGCATTTCAAAAAGTCCCCGTGCAAAATGCATACGGTAATTTGCAATAATTAAATGAATAATTTCAAATATCGTCGGTGATTTAAATCTAATAACTTACCGTTTGTTGGGTAATTATTTAGGAAATTAACGGTTGAAAGTACTCAATAACAAAAAACAAAATACTCGAGCATATCGAGGGGTCATCTTTGAATCTATTGGCCACGTGCCATTTATTTACACAATATTAATTATTGGGGTGAACCGTCAGTCCCTATCGCTTATTTAATGTTGGCGATAAATAATTCGCCTATTTAGTGTTACATCTTTAAAAAGCCTACACTTATCGTGACAAGTTATGTAAGTTGATGTAACCCGTAAGTCATTTTGGATTTGAGTAGATCTTACGATACATGTCTCTGATGTGCTGCGCATAGCCGTAAAACAATTGCACGTGTTGATTTTATTTTTCAGTAATGTTTAGTTTAGGTTATCCTTTCATCAAAGCATTTGAATTAAAAACACCGAGTTTTAGTGTACATTATTATCTAACACATTATTCGGGTCTTTCCCGAGGCAGAAGTGATTTTAGAATATTTCTAAAAATTAGGTGCTAAAAATCATTTCTTGTAAGGGCGTCGAATCAATCGAGTATTTTTGACCTGATGGACCTTTTTATTCGGCTTCTTTCGAACGCATCCCAAGATTGGAGTTGCACATCCCAACAATTCCTGTCCGAAGTCGCCTTTAACGATATTGTGTTAAACATCGCCACCACAAATGCTAGATCCATCATATACCACCTCCCTTTGGTTTTAACCCTAAAATTATGATGTAATATCAATAGGGACTTAACTAAAGCGTGGAATAAGAAGACTGCAACAAAAATAACTACCCCGCGAAGATTTTCTTTTCTGAGGAATAGTGACACATTTTATTTTCCCATAGTTTCGCCACTAAAGGTTTTTAGCAATAAGAATCAGTACATTCAACACTGTACTATTTGTTTTTGAAAATCATCGCCAAAACTGATGATTCAACAAACAAATTAACTGTCCGTGACATTTGACGAACGGCTACGCACGACCAAAAAATTTCAAATAAGTTTTTTAATTACCCAACGCGTATAATAATGCTTTACAAATGTATTCACAAGGCCGATTAAAATCGGTGGATGATGTTCTGACGGAGATCAGGCAGTTTTAACACATATTTCATACGATATTGTTGTGTCCAAGTTGTGCAAACGTTGTGCAAATTGTTGAACTGTGATTTGCGTATTAGTTTAATGAACGTTGACTTTACTCGAAAATGAGATCATAACCTTTATTTTTCTAAGGTACACGTAATGTGTTACCAATTGAACACATTTGATTTGAATTCTTTGTAGTCCTTGTTTTACAATGATGCGTTTCATTCAAACTGGTATTGATTTAATATTTTTATGCTGAAGGTTTGCCGTACACTTTCTAGGAATTTTATGGTTTCAGTGCAATTTGCATTTTATTAAACTTGTGTTTATTTCGAAAATATACGCAATTAGATAATTGAGCCAAACCGCGTTTTTCTCGATAAAATTACAACTATAAAACATTGGCAAATGACATCATTTGTTTGCGTTTTGCGCCTTGAAATCATATTCTACATGGCTACCGTCGTGTGTCGTCCGAATCATTCCGCTTGTATTATTCATCCGTTAATTGAGCAATGAAATGTGCCGTTTTTTTAATCGATATCGGATCTACTACTCGCTACGATCTGCAGATTCTCCCACACGTCGGTTGTATAACCGCCTGTACTCGCGTGTAAACTATTGCCGTGGAAAGTTTTTGAATTTTTTAATGTATGCGGAATGGTAATAGGTGTTTTTAAGGCACGACTTCAAGAACCCAACGGTTATGATGCGCACTCACAGAAGCGACGCGTCACAATTTTCTAACACTGACAGGCACAACTGAAACAATGACATAATATATTATAAAATGTTTAACGTACACCGGTAATGCTTTTGATTGATAAAAAACCATTAATCCTATCTTTATACACGGTACATTCGAACCGCGTGATATAATAAAAAAGTCGTACACAAGTGTTGCACCGAGTTGTATAACACAGTAGACCGTTCTCGGGGCAGTACTGAAAAGCGATTAAAAAATTAGAGAACCACTGTAAATGCGATATGGGCGGCGGCCCGTTTTATGTTGTTGCCGTCGACGCGATAAACGGTTTGAGGGATTCAACAAGTGCTAAAACGCGTGTCATATTGTTACCTGTCGTCTGAGAAAACAATTACTGTTGCGGTGATTTTATGACGGCACTAAAAGTTGACATATTAACAGCAAAAGCCTATTTGTTTATTTTAGTGTAAAATTCTCCGTTTGTGTTTGCGCGTCGAGCTTTGAATGTGCTAATAATTGCGCATTGGATAATCAATGGCGGAACTCTCATGACAGCGAATCCAGCGATTTACGCTGATCCAGCGAATCGCACTGGTCTCGCCGACCCCGTTAGTTTTGGGTTTTTATCAATAACGCAGACGACCATAATAACGTGTAAAACGACACGTTTACCATTACCGGTAATGGTTTAATGGACAGCGGCGACGAGTGGAAATCGCAACGGACGAGTCGTTGGACGCCGGCGATGTGTTCCCATCTCGAAACGCGTGCCACGCGTTTTTGTGAAATAATAATGAACGCGTTACAACAGAAATGAGCGCTGGGTTGGATACTGTGGCGGCAGTAATGAACCCTTCGCGGTGCGACCGGAGCACACTTCACACGGGACGACATTTACATTGTACAAAGCACCGCGACATTCCGGTGGTACGCCGCGACAGGAAATTACCGACGATTACATTGTTGTCGCGGCGCATACAACTTTATTTAACCTATATTTTGGCCGCCAATGTACGCCGCCGCCGCCGCCGCTGCGATAACTCAATTAGACGCCGCCGTCGCTGTGATGTTGTAGCGGTGTAATGAGAATTGAACTTAAATAATATATTATGGAAAGCATTACGCAACGCGTTTGTGTCATCGTCGGCGGCTGTCACAGCAGCCTCGTTGATAGATCGGATTCCCACAGTTTTGATGTCTAACCACTTCCAGTGTAGGCAATGTGCGCGTAAATAATATTATGACCAAGTGCAATACGAATTGCTTTCTCGTTGCACAATTCGCGGTCATCCAGAATGAAGTAGAACGCGGTGAATTATTTTTTTACGACAACAATTACTACTGCGAAGGCGTCACTCGGATTTAACCGAACGCATTAAACAGATAATCAAAGCGTTTCTATTAGCGAAATCCAGCGGTTTCTCGTGTTCGTGGCACGGCCGCCATAAAAATAAATATCTCTGAAGATGCTACTGGACGTGCCATAAATTATAAATGTGTTAAACTAGTCTGCAAAAAATATAAAAATACAGCCGGCGTCGCATAAACCAGTTGTAACGTTAGACCGAGTACACACTTTGTAAAAATGTTCGCAAATAAACATTACCGTGTACACACGACTGTCGGCAATGTGTTTTAAGACACATTTAGCAACAGGCGTAATAAACTTAAGTAAACCAATCGACGGTAATGCACTCTGTGAAACAACGCAAAATCGAAACTCCAATACTTTGATGGTTTAACGGCATACGACGAATTTCGCAACTTTGTTTATACATTCTCATTTATTTAGGTAACAACTGATGATAAAAATAATAGCATGTTTAACATCAATTTAAAATTCACCGATCTATAGTTAGGTTGAGCAATCCGTTGGAATTATAATACTTGATGAAGGGTAAACAAAATTTGGAAAACATGTCTGTGAGAACGGTTAATTAGAACTGATTTTGGAGGTTTGTTGTTCATCGTACATGTACTCGTTAATGGTGGACGTATTAAGAAAAAATATAACCAAAACTTGAATAATTAGGAGGTTCAGACGTTGATCATTAAAGATATTTTTTGCATTCTCAAGACCAATCAATCACTAGTTAATATGACAAAAACTTGTATAGGATTTTTTTTCCAGTATTAGATGCTATCGGTAAAACGATACTGTATCGCGTTTATTTAAAATGTTATTACACACGTGGAAAGGAGACGGTTTACTACAAATATATATATATACATTTTTTTTTTTTTTAATAATGTTCGGCGTGAATTATATAATTTTATCCTCAACTCGTCCTTTGATTTTTACCATGTCCTACTTAGAGTTATACAATACATATGATGAAAAATTCAATCGGTAACCCGGTCGGCAGTCGACTTATTTCTAAAACGGTCGGCGGCAATGGTGTTGAATTCAATTTTTTTCCACGTTGTTTACGCACCACGAGTAGGTATTATATAAAATTTAAATAACAAACGGACAACAAGTATCACAAACAAAATGTTCACACAAAGGAATTACCAAATTCTAACAGCCGAGGAATGCAGTTCAGCCAAACCGTTTTTCTAACGAGATTAATTGTACCCAGTTTGAAATTAACTCGTCAAGTGGAATTAATTTCTTACCAAATGACGTAAAATGACGTCGAAAGATTAAAGCTTAAATCGTAACCAAAGATACGTGCATTTAGATAAACGATTTGATTGCGTGGATCAAATGGGAAATTATATTTTTAGGTGTGAAGTATTAGATCACGCGTAGGTTACTGAAAAACAAAAATTACTCTCATTTGCGCGGACAGGAACTGTTTGATTTATTAATATTGAATTTAGATGTTTTTACCGCGATAATCATGTTTTATTATTACTAAGCACAACAACCCGAGTTGTTTTTTATTTAATCGCTAATTGTTCTAACGTGGCAAACGTTATAAAAACGCCCCCAAAGTCGACCTTGAAGGATAACGAACTCCACGAGTGACCACCACAGGGTAAATATTTTGCCATAAACAGAACGGTAGACGATGTCCGTGTCGCTGTTTATCAATAACTATCGACAGTCGCAATAAATCATATTATAATAATAATAATTCGAGTTTTCGAAAAGTCAATGTGTTTTTTTTTGACGAAATTAGTAACGAGATTTATTCAATCTCAAATCGTTTGATTTTTTTTTGTCAAATAAACTAATGTAGTCATATCGAAAAAAAACCTGATTACTCCTTTTATGTTCTCCGTGTTATGCTACTCGTATTCTATTCGTACAAATATTTATTCATTTTTTGTATTTGATTAGGAGTAGATGTTTTCAATTGTATAATACGTTACGCGTGTTAGCTTTTGGACGATATTGTTTTAGGTCACACCTACTGCGACTTATAAGGTCACTAGCTAATAACGATCGTGTTTACTTATTTTCATGGGATTCCAGTAAAAAAATCTAAAAACGAATTTCGACCAGGCGTGGTTGGACAATCGTGTTCCCATCAACCATATAATAATGTGTATCGGGGCTATGTCTAATTGATATTGACGGGCTTAAGACCACACTGGTGAGCAATTGCATCACTTAAAACCGATCATTATGTATTGGCGTTATTCAAATTTGTAATTATCGTATGTATTTGCATATTTATAAATCGTTCCAAAGGCGAAACGGTAGAGCTGAACAACAATCGTTCAAAATTCACAAACTATTGTAGGCAACCGAGTGCCACACCTTCCAAAAGTTTCTATACCTATACATTAATTTCTTGTGCAAGTTCGTGACATTTAGGCATTTTTATCGCCATAAAAATAATTAATTATTACAATTGAATAGCTCAGGACGATACGACTTGATGGTAAAATAAACGTTGCAGTAGAAATTTAACTTTGGCTTACCGTGTTTTTTGGCAAACTTACAATCGCGTAAACACTTGTCTTGACAGCGATAAATTAAACTGTAATCACCTTCTAGCTCTGCTACTTCTAAGCAATGAAAATAGTAATTAAAAATAGTACTCCGAGATACGAATGTAAATTTGTATTGTTTACATGTATTGTAACAGTTCTAGAACTAATAAGTTAATAACGATTATTAACTGTTTTAGTCTTATTGTTTTGTCTAAGAATCGCGTCCTTCTCCTTATTCCCGGGGCAGTTTTCCTGTCAATAATAATTTTAACCTTTCACTGTATGAATTTCCATGTGACCTTGCAATTAAAAATTGATGGCACGTCTCTAATGTTCTTGCATGTTTCCTTTGATTGAACGGCATACATCAGATATATTGCCTCTTAGGTGTATTCTGATAACGTCATAATTGACATTTTTTATTATTAATATTCTTAGAGATTTATGGGCATTAGAAGATATATGCCAGCGATTAGAAAAACAAATTATTTATTGAAAAAATATCATGTGTTATTATTACATTATTTCTATATCGTTACCTAATAAATATATTTAAATACGGTTGTTTTTATAGAAATTTCATTAAAAATATCCAGGTAACTTGATTATGACATAAAAAATCCCACGGTGACACGTTTTCTAATAAAAACTATAACATTCTCTTCGAATCAATAGTTAGACCATGTGATAAATCAACAAACATAGTTTAATTCCATTTTATTTAAATTTCATAATAATGGCGTTAATACGGATATATCACGTGTAGTAAAAAGATATTACACTGATAATGAGTTTCCGTTTCCTGTACTTCAATTTTTCATATCAGATAACCTTGAAACTGGACGACTAGACGCTGACTTTAAAATTTATTTACAAATATCATCAAAGTTAAAAAGACTGAAAGATTTTAAAATAGTCTTTATAAAATGTATTCCAAATAAGTCTACACAAAGTACTCTTAAAGAAAATTAAAAAAATTATTAAACGCTTCCTTCCGTCATCTGAATTTCTACATTGAAACAAGAAATCTGTGATTAAATTTTTATTTTTATTAATTAGGTAGTTGAGGAGTCGTGCATTCAATTGTTGCATTTTTATGTTCATACTACACTTATTATAGTTTGAATTAAATCAGCTAATAAAAAAATCATATAAATAATAATTAAGGTCTAATCTTTATTTGGATGTTTGAAGGAAACTGCAATGAATTATCTAACATTTGATTATTAATTTAAATTTTTTTGCCGTGCAGAATTATAATCTACTAGTCAATACCATTTATAGAAAAAAGCTCTTAAAGCAGTTTTTTACGTATCACCCATAGTACAAAATTTAAAACAATTATTAAATGGATTTTATGTATTATCAAATATTTTTCGTTATGTAACATTATTATGCTTGTCGAACAAAATAAGTCAATTTAATTAGTTCTTTTTTAAAGTATTTTTATTTTATGTTTATAACAAAATACTTAACAAAATATTTGACACGATATCTATTCGTCGATATTTGACCGTTATAGTCAATATTCCCTGTCATATGTACTGTTTAAATCAATATTCAAATTATAATATAAAAAAGAAAATCCTGAATTTCAAGGGATTTCAGCTGCTTCTGCTCCAGTGGCAATCAAATAATTTTATAACGGGAGAGAATGAAAAAAATCCCTTATGAAAAAAAATGTTGTAAGTTCTGTACTCCAAAATTATATCTGTCTATATTAATATAAAGCTATAATATGTAATAGCTTATAAATAACGTATTAATGATTTTGTTCTAATTAACCTATTTAAAACCTTAAATTTATTTTAAAATAGTACCCCGTTGAATTGACATAGATACATATTTATATGTGGGCATAGTGTAGATAAAAGTCTTGGAGATGATAGCCACCAAAACTCAAAATTCAATCTTCAAAATTTGTAAGTTTAATTTTTCCATAATAGTTATGAACTTTTGAGTTATGTACATATAAAGTTTCCAAAATTTTGTTATTTTTACTGAAATTGTAGAAAAATGTCAACAAAGGTATTTCAATGGAACGTGATCTAACCCTCTGCCATCTGACCGACACTGTTCGGCTGATCAAAAATACATCCCTTCTTGAAATTTACTTGCCCGGAACATCTAAGGTGTTGCCGGCAACAATTTAACTGCAATGTGCATGAAATAACAAAATCTGCTAATTAAAATGGACATGTTCGCGGTGAAACTGTGTGCGTTTAACTCAATGAAAGGGTCCCAAGGCAGAACGAAATGTGTGAGGACGAGACGTGTAAAACATTATTACGATAAAAAAATAGCCGTGTGCACATTTTCCAATCGAATCAATAATCACAGTCGACGGATCGTGTGATATTGTCGTTTCACCTTCGGAAAACCTAAGCCATGTTGGCGTATCCTCTTAATAACGTTCTTAGTCGGAATGAGTGTATGAATCACGATGCGTTTACCTCTGCCCATGTACTTGCTGCTCTCTGAGTGATTTTTGCCCGCAAAACCCCTACAACGTAACGTCGTCGTCGGTGTGCATGTGTTTCCGTTGCGATAAACACAACCAATCGTTTACTAGGAAGATCACGACGTAGCCCGCGGCAATGACTCTTGACCTCCTACTCGACTTGGCATGGGTTTTCTGTGTGCAACAGCAGAGGTTGCATCATCGTAGTGGAATCAAAAACGATGAATGGGGCTGATACAGATGAGCCACCGAGTGTCCCGCACCGCTATGCCATGTAGGTCGTTTTTTATCCGTACGACTTGGACATGAAGTCGCGCGGTGTATGCTAATTCCAGTGAATACTTTTTACTCCGGTCGGCAAGACTACCTATATAAGACTGACGTTCGCGATCATCACAAATCATTTGTGCTAGTGCCGTCGACTGGAGTAACACATAATAATTGTAATATTTCATTAAGTACACATTATAACCGACGTTTCGCTTCTTCATCGCCGAGAAGTGTACACTGTTTATTTATTCATCGCGATCCCGAAATCGTGGTACTCTTTTAAGTTATTATTACTTACACAGACACATCAATCGTCATGTATGCTCAAAAGGTAAGCTAAAATATTATTGAGTCTTGTTTAACACACATAACGTATTAATATTAAATTTTAAGAACTAATTTTTAGTACGATTGTTTTATAATAATCTCGTTGCACTATTACCTATAGTAATAATAGATTATACTTTAATAGCACTATAGTTAAAACTTGGTCATAAAAATATTGATCGTTTTTATTTTTCTTCATTAAATTTACTGGAGCTCCATCACTGGATGGTTTCTCCAATAATGTACATATTTATATATATATCATTTGTAAATTATTATTTGTTAAATCAAACCATATGCTTATTGTACTAATGTAGGTACAGATTGTATATTTTCTAATAAAAAAAATAAAAAAATTTTATATGAAAAACTCCAATGATTACCACAAAAGTTAGTTACTTTAAATACAAAAGTCTTTGTATTTGTGTTAGGCGAAAAACAGCCTAATGTTTAAAATTTATTCTAATTAAAACATTTCAACCGTTGTTATTATTAACGTACTAGAAACGTTTTAAAAATATTTATGATAGCGGATATTTAGAGAAATGTTTACACATGTACAAGTTTATTATAAAAATTATTAATATTTTCGTTTAAATTGTATTATCAGAGTATTCTAAAATAGAGATGAAAAACACATGATAAATTTTGCATATCAATCACATGATCGGTGTAATTGCTTACAAAGTTGCGATTAAATTAAACAATTTTTGAAATACTTAAATTTATAGTATTGAGTTAAATGAGTAAATATTTTAACGGTCCAACAAAAAACAAACGATAAAGTTTTCACTCGAACCTACACATGCATCGCCTAACTTCGTGACCATCCTGTCCTATTTTATGTATGAAACCTGTTAATGTATTATGCAAAAGAATAAGTGCAATACTTGAAATGTTTCATTAAAATCAATAATGTTACCATAGGTTTGCATTATATTTAAAAGAAATTAATTTTTATTACAAAAAAAAACTGAACATTTTTCTATAATAACTCAGGCTTAGTCGAACTTTAAACTTTATTACAAGTAAATTCTAAGTAATCAATACACTTTAGTAAAGTTCTTAAGTTATTTTTCTCAAAAGACTCATCCTTAAATTTATAACAATCTAAAAAAATTTTCTAAAATTAATTTATTTCTGAAATAATACAAAATTTAACGATAAATTCAACTACAATAACATTCTATAAAAAAAAACACGATAGATTATTATAGAAATTAATAATTCTTATTGAAAAAATCATGAAAGCCAAAAAAAAAAACAATTTTTTAAATAAAATACGAAGTACATAATTTCAATATTAATCGTTCGTATATATGTTTCAATGTTAAAAACTCTTTCAGAGGTTTAAAGTTGTCGCTGATAATTTCAAAATATTTAAACATTTTATTAAAAAATATACTACAACTTCCTTTAAATTAATATATATATCATCTACGCATGTAGAACGATACTTAACCCAACTTAAGAACTCGACTGACCTTAGAACAGTTATTGGAGTTTTAACAGGTCTTTATAAAATACAAATCAAGAGACGACCTCGCGATTGTCAATGTCCTTTAACGTCACGGATCTGTTTCACGTAGGTTAAATCCAAACAATGGGATCCAACCACGTAATTACATTCATTACTTTATTACGCCTTTTTTATACAACATATTTATAAATTTAATTCCAAAGTATTTAATAAATCACAATCTATTGTAACACTCATATAAATTAATATTTATCAATTATATAGTTCATTGTTTATATTTATATTATTTGTTCAAATTTTGTAGACAATTAACAACATTTTTTTTCTATTTAGTAATTCAAATGTTGTTAATTTTTCCAAACAATGAATTATCTTGAAAATTAATTCTTTGTATGTGATTAGTAAAATATGTGAAATTAGTTTTCGGTAAAAGTATTAATCAGGGGTTATGTCAAGTGAGACACTTGACCTATGTCCTAGACTCTCCATGTATTCAGGAATCCCACGTTTAATTGAAGACATTTTTTTCGTTGCTCACTTTTTTATTTATCTCATTCCTAAAAAAAAACAGTCAGCCCTAATCAAATAAAAATTGAATAAATTATTTTTTAGTATTATACATACTAAGCTTCCTGTTTTAATATGGTATCAATGCCACATCTACTTTTACTGTAACTATGTATTTATTCAAAACTTTTTACGGATACTATCTATAGAATATTACTCTAATTAACATACTATCAATCATAAATAATCAGATTCATAATTAAATACTCGTAAACATAATTTATAAAAAAATGAACAATTTAAGTATAAACAAAGTATACAATTAATATGTCTTTTATTCGTTACGCTTCGTCCCCAACGTTAAAATCTCTTTGAAATAGACACCCAAATGATATACGTGTAAACGACTCAATATGCTGCAAATAGTAAAACAGTTAATACTTGACTATGGTGTATATGCATTATTAGATTTATTTTTCACATCATCAATGTATCTTTTTTAAGATAATAAAATGAAAAATGAATTGAGAGGGGATATTTTTTTTAGCTACTAATTTATCGTTTTATTAATGTTAATTTTATGTCAATGTTAATTAATTTATATTTATGGAAGTAATCAGTATTAACCTAGTGCCTAATCTGTTTTATAAATTGTTCCAGGCAATCGTCGCCGCTTTGCTCTTAGTTTCCATTGCCTACGCTCAATACAGCGCCCCATCCGGCAACCAAGGATACGGTGGTGTTGGTATTGGAGCTAGCCCATCCAACGATTATGGAATTAAACGTCCAGGACCAGCAGCCGATACCGGATCGGAAGGAAGCTCTGAAGTATTTTGTTTTTAAATTTCGTTTAATATTGCAAAAAAAAAAGAAGTCACTAATTTTACTATTTCAATTGAAAACCTTATTTAATTCTAAGAAAGACCATTAAATTAAACACTGTAGTAATACAAAAATAACCTGTTTACACTACTAACAACATATTTTTATTTAAAAACGTTTTTAGGATAACAAATGATCAATCGAAATTTCAAAATGATAAATAGAATACTAGAATGGGTTTTTATATTTTACAATAAAAACTTACCAACCTTAAGCATTTTTATTAAAACATGTAAACGAGTATAATCTAGGTGAACCTGCTTAGTAAATAGCGAGTCACTTACTCAATAATATTACCTATTACCTAAATAATCATTAACGTAATTTTTAAGAAGGAGAGAACATAAAACATGACAGTATAAAAAAATGAAGATGAATGTAGCCTTCACTATTTTGCGCAATAATATATTATTTTTATTAAGTATTTTTTTTTTTTTCGCTAGAAATAAGTAAAAATAATGAACTTTAAAATTATAGTATAAAACATCTTATAATGTAGATAACTTTTGAAATTTAATCATTTTTTTCACTTCTATTAGGCTGATAAAAATATATAAACATTAGATAATATTATATAATTTTAATTAATTTTCCAAAACTCAAAATACAAGCTTTACAAATTTTATATATATTATTTAATTAAAACAATTAATATAGTTGGTCTAATAATCACCAATTATTTATATTAAGAGTTATAATTAAATGTAATGAAAGAAAATAGCCGCATGTACATTAATTTGTTACTCCACCTACTTTAATAATCATTATGTAAGATTATACAAGAGAATGAAACTCAGAACTTACGTCGTGGGGTGTAAAAAAAACGATAATACAACAATCAAATATTACTTAATAAGATTTCGACATAATACAGATTAATTAAACTTTATAAGATGAATATTTTATTAAATTATTAATTGCGTTTTTTTATTCAACAAAGTTAGATAAAGTAGAATATTGCAATATATTTATAAAAATATTTGATTTGCTCATTAAAAGTAATACCACAAAGTTTTAACAATTAGCTAAATCTCTAATTTGACTCAATTCGTGTCTAATTTATAAAGTCATAACAAATGCATGATAAAAAATGATAATTAGCGACTTCAAGTATCGTTATCGTGATAAAATTCATATCGATTATAGGGCATAATGTGACACAGTAGGAATGCTAGTTTCTAATAACCTTTTTAGGCTAAGCTGATCTTGTAGCTGTTGTCGGATAAATCACTNTATTCCGAAAAAGATCCAGACACATACACCCATTACCATTCCCAGGGAGGATCAAAGGACACGTTCCGGAAGAAGAGTCCATTTTCCAGACCGTCTTCAAGTAGGCTCCGCTTGACTCCGTCACTGGTAGGGGAGTGATGTAGCGACCAAAACATACGCAACGAATATTCTCGAATGTTCTCGTTATCAAAAACCTTCGAGAAACTTCGATAACGCCATAAGATAACCTACGCGGGTATAGAATATTCTAGAATTAGCGAGAGCCTTATCGGAGCTATATATATATCGGAAGAATCAGTCAGTTCAGTTAGTTCAGTTCAGACTGTCTAGTCCGCGATACGCTACACGACCGCTACACCCCGCCGCTGTTGTCATCGTGTATTATGTTTACTTCGATTATTTTATTTTTCCTTACTGTATATACATATATTTTCTTTTAGTGTTTATACGTCTATTTTAGTGTTATAATTTTGTTTAATAAAAGTCTACCGCCATTTAAATAATTGTGTGTTGTAAGATATAACCCACANACAAGAAACCTCTACACTTAAATTTTGAGCTAATAAATTTGTTACAGTACAGCAAACTAAATTTACAAATTTGTAAAATTCAACTTGTTACAGTTTTCTCATAAAATTTTTTCATTATTTTAAAAAATAAATTGCACTATTTTATAACAATGTAAAATCATACCTAACGCTTCAATTTTTATTTATAGCCAGAGCCTTTCAACTTCGCTTATGAAGTGAAAGATGCTCCAACTTACACTGACTTCAAACACCAAGCCAATAGCGACGGCAAGAGAGTAACTGGTGAATACAGCGTTTTGTTACCAGACGGCCGCAACCAACGTGTAACCTATGTTGCTGATGAAAGTGGATACAATGCCCAAATCACCTACGAAGGTGAAGCCAAGCCACAACCATCTGGTCCATCGGCTGGAAGATATCCATCAGCTTCTGGTTCTCAAGGATCATACCCATCCGGATCATACCCATCAGGATCATACCCATCAGGATCAAGCCCATCAGGATCCCAAGGTTATCCTACAACAGCTGGATTCCCATCAGCTATAGGACCCCAAGGTTATCCTTCTGCATCTGGATCCCAAGGTTACCCTTCTGCTTCTGGATCTCAAGGTTACCCCTCAACAGCAGGATATCCTTCAGCTTCGGGCTCCCAAGGTTACCCCTCAACTGCAGGATACCCTTCGGCCTCTGGTTCCCAAGGAGGTTACTCTTCACCAATTCAAGGAGGTTATGGTGGGCAAGGAAATTATCCATCAGCATCTGGTGTGAAAGGAAGTTATTCAGCTCCATCACAAAGCAGCTACTCAGCACCATCTCCAAGCAGCTATCCATCTCCATCTCAGAGCAGCTATCCAACTCCATCTCAAAATGCTTACCCCTCACCTTCTGGCTATCCATCTTCAGTGAAACAATCATACGCCGCTCCTCAAGGAAACAATGGTGGATATTAATTAGTATATTAGACCAATTGTCAGGCCTAATACTTAATTTGCCATAAATGACAAGAAAAATACCAATAAAATCTATTTGAATACTGATTAGATTATATTTAAAATCATTGTAAAAATTGTATCTAAAAATAAGTTCAAATACTCTATTAAGTAAAATAAAGTTGTAAATTATTAACCGTGTCTGTCTGCACAAAATATTTTAATTTGTGTATAAAATTTTTATTACTTAATAAATATTGTTTAATTTTTTTTTATAAAACTTTGTTGTTTTAATCATTTTAAAAATGCATGGATAAATTCTAAACAAAATTACTAGGTAAAATAATGACATAACTCCGACGAGTTTTGAATTTTTACATTTCAGTAATTTAAACTTTTTTATCAACCCAGAATCAGGATTCCTAACCTTATTTATTAAACTTAAATAATAAACCTAACAAATCTTAATTTTTAACACAAATAATGACTAATAAAAATTATTTATCATTAATTATTAATTCAGGATATTTTTTAAATTTCAAATAATAACTGTCTAAGAATAAAATATTTAACAGAACAATTGAGATTAGTCAAAGATAAAAATATAATCGCTAATAGAAAAGCGTGATATTTAAACGTGTCTGTAAGAGTGATTAAGTACTTTAAAATACAAAATTGATGAAGATAGATATACGTTTTTATCTAATGCAATGACGTTACTGTCGACAACCACCAACGCACAACGAAACTGACATTATCGTTTTAATTTAATTTCTTTTCAATCTTTACTAACCTTTGACAGTAGCTATTTTGTAATTACTAAGATTTATAGTAGAATAATACTAAGGTTTCTATTTGCCTTCCACTATCAAGCTAGAAATAACTAACAAAAATAATAATAATAATAAAAAATAATAAAATTAAAAATAATAATAATAGTAACGCCTTGTATTAAACGTGATTTATTAAACGAAATGCTTACTGTACATAAAAATACATGTATACATAATCTGTAGATACAGCAATCACTATTTAACTTTACAAAAATATAAAAATGATTAATTTAATAATAACCTCTATAAAATAATATTAATATATTTGAGTATCAACGACAAAAAAATAAGTCTTATGTTATAATTTAAATTTGATAAAAAAAATTCTTTTGGAAAAGGGCTTATTGTAAAATAGTTTTTAAATTAAGAATAATTAGAAACAAATAATTAGCTAACATGGATAGATAAACTTGTTGAGTACCAACGGTTAAAATAATTAAAATATCAGTTGAGTGTTATATAATCATTTAGATGGAGAGAAATTATTTTTGAATTATATTTTACGTTAATATTGTATTTATTAATTGCAAATTGAAAAAAAACTAAAAAATAACAATTTTTAAAAATGTAGAATTTAAGATAATTCTAAAAAAATATTATCTGTTAACAGTCAAATATAAATTACCATTTTAAATATACTAAATTACAATTTTACAATTATTGCGGCAACACTACATCGACTGGTTATGATCAACAGCTATACGTTTATGTTAAATACTTCATTGTATTAACCGGTTATCTCCATATCAATTAATTGATAATGGTATTCTTTCAATACTAATTGTTAGGATATCGTAGTCTTAATTCTAATCGACGCAAGCAATTAATTGTTATTACTTATTTTAACCAATTAGTTTCATTTAACTATTTTATATTGAAACATAAAATTTGTAAGTATTCTTTGTTCAAATAGTGTTATATTTACAAAATTGTATAATAGGTATTATACACAATTTTTTTAAATTATACTTCTAAATTCAATTGATTTATCTAAGTAATATTTAATAGTTACAGAATAAATTTAATCAATATATTTTATTTGTCGATTACATTTTTATTAAAGAACAAATATGTTGAAATTATATGTATTTTTATATATTATTATAAAATATAAAATAAAAAACTCTATAAAAATTTTTTTTTCTTAATTTATATTTTAAATGTTAAAATATTTTTCTAGCATTGTATGGTTGTCTTCTTCTTCTCCCTCGCCTTTATCCCAACTACTTGTGATAGTCTTCCCATATCCTAAATTCATTAGATTACAAAATAAAATTATTTTTTGTAGATTTTTATTTTACTTGGTGTTAAATCATGGATTCCAGAGATAGTGATGGTGAGTCAGACGTTACATTTATTTTTATATCAAAATAATATGAATTAATACTTAGCAAATATAATGTAAAAAATCATATCAATATCAGTTATTAGTTTTTGTATAACAATTGATTAATTAAATCTCTAGAAAAAAAATCATTTTTATGCAATCATATAAAAAAATGTAAGTCACACAATTTATATCTATGGCCCACTATATTATAATTATTGAATATATATTTTTTTAATCAGTTGTAACATGTTAATTATTATTATTTTAGATATGAAAGTTGAACCAACTAGTCCAAATCGTAATCCTAATCCTTTTAGCCGTTCAAGCAGTGGTAGTTCTTTGCACACTGGAAATCATAGCAGTAGTAGTGGCCATGGTAAACAAAATACATTTTTATTTTATGAAATTGTTAATCAAATTTTGTTTCTTTGTAATACTAATTTCTTATGTACAGAATTGAAAAGATCTAGCTGACTACTAAAATTTTTGATACAATAACTATTTCATTGTAATTTTTATAAAAATAATTAATTCATTCAATGACTACATTAAAATCATTTTTTATTATTTGTATTTAATAATAAAAAAAATTTTTATTTTAAAATTTTTAACAAAATATTTAAGGGCTAGTTTTTAACTATTTTCTTACAAAATTGATTAATGTGATAATAACAATTTTAGAACAAGTTTCCAGTCTTTTGCAATATTTATACTTGATATATCATAGAGTTTTTTTTGATTCTAAAAAATAGGCTTTTGTTTCCTTATTAAATACTTTGATTCAAAAATCAAAATATTATATAAAATTTTAAACAATTATTAAATATTAAACTCTGTTACTAAGAACCGGTTAGTATATTCTATTATAAAATTAAAAAAAAATTAGTTTTATTTATTTTACTATTAAAAACAAATAATAAAAAATATGTTTTTTACATAGTCCAAAACTGTAAAAATTATTTTAAAAAAAAACGTAATTCTAAATATTTGCTGCATCATAAATCATTAAAGATGTCAAAACTTAGTGAAACATCTTATTATATATTTTCATTGTATGTATGTGTATATGTAAATTGTTCATAGAAGATGATGATAGTGAAGAAAAAAGCTCACCTAATAACTATAAAGAGAAGCGTAGAGAAGCACATACACAAGCAGAACAAAAACGTCGTGATGCAATTAAAAAAGGCTATGATTGTCTTCAAGATTTAGTTCCTACTTGTCATCAGACAGATAGTAGTGGTTATAAATTAAGTAAAGCTACAGTTTTACAAAAATCTATTGACTATATACAAGTATGTCTTCATCATTAGTAAACTTTAAACAAAGTTTCATCTATAAAAAATTACTCTTTAGTACTTATTATTACAAAAAAAGAAATTGGAAGAAGAACGAAATGCTCTTCGTAAAGAAGTAGTTGCTTTACGAATTATGCAAAATAATTATGAACAGATGGTAAAAGCACAACAAATTCCAATGGGTCATGTAGAAACTAGGATACCAGATGAAGAAAAATTTTTAATGGTTTGATATATTTATTTTTAAAAATATATTATCAATGATAAAAAAAAACAGATTTATGTAAATGTAAATTGAACAGTATTTTTTTTTTTTTTTTTGTATTCAGTAATTGTTTTATTTGCATTAATTTTAATATATATTGAATTGAAGTCCATGATCCAAATTTTAAATGGTGCTCTTTATGTCATAATTTATATGTTATGCTATCTTTATCTTTTAATTTAAGTAAAAATTACTTGATTAAAATTATATGATTAACTTATAAAATATATGAAATTCTTCATTTATGGTAAAAAAATTTTATATGATATAAGTTTAAAACATACCAAATCCTCCATTGGACTATAAACCACAAGCTTTGAGTATTTATGTTTTAAAAAATTGCATATAAGGATAATAGAATAGGCAAATTATAAAAGTAATTTTAAATAGGTTATGATTCCTATAATTTTGTAAGTAATTAATTTTTTTTTTTAGTTTCAGAATATTATAGACGAGTTATTTTTTACATTTTGCAATATAAATGTAAATAATTTCACCGAACTTTCTGCTTGTGTGTTCAGCTGGTTAGAGGAACATTGCAAACCTCAGGTAAATTTCTTATTTTATGAATAATTATCTCTAATAAATAAAATATATATGATAATTTACCAAGATAAGTCTGTAGTATGAAATTTACCATATCATATGCATTCATGAAACTGTCAGCTCCATTTAATATTTTAGTTTCATACTTAATTTAAATAAATACTTCTATGAAATGATAAACTAATAACCTAACTCATTACACATAATTTTTTGTAACCTACTTCTTAGATAGCCATAGTCTTCAATTAAATGAGAGTTATTAATATAAAAACAATTAAAACTATTATTATTTAATATAAAAATGTTTAAATTTGATAAATTTTGCATTTCTTTGTTAAATTAATACCAAACTACTTAATTGGATATAAAATCGTATTATTAATTTTCATTCTTTTAATTATTTAAAATTATTTAATATTAATTTATTTGGAATGAATTAATGAAATTAATAGATACTTTACAACAACACAATTAGTTATTGAATGTTTAATCCAAGTATAAAATTAGGCAAATCTAAAATTATAGTAAATTATTGTTTATTTTATATTTAATTCTAAACTTACTAGACATTAATTTAAGGACGTTGATACAATAAAATAATATCAAAATCTTATTATATTGTTGTATAATTTATTATTAAATTCTTTTGATTTCACTTTTAATAATTTTTTAGTGTTTGCAAAAAATATATTAACTGAAATTAATTCTTGTACTTATCAAATATTAAGTATAATTCAATTACATGCGATGAAACAGATTTTTTTTATTATTATTATTATTATTATTTTTGCAGACATTACAAAAATTGATTGAAAGTTTACTCACCCAGGAGAAAAAAAAATTAAAAACACCAACATTATCAATAAAAAACTCTTCATAAAGAACTAATATTAAAATTTTGGCAGATTAAAATATTTATACTTTAGCAATTAGGTGTTAACAGGTATTATGATAGATTGTTAAACTTATGAATTATTCTAATATGTTGTACTTTATTTATTCAGTTATACTTCCTGAAATAACAGTATCATTATTTCCATATTGTTAGTCACAACATCACCAGGCTGTATAGTATTTATTTCCAACTATTATTAGCATATTAAAATGTGCTATAGTTAATATAATATTTAGATTTGAGAAAAAATATTGATAGTTGAAATCATAATTGTAATTTATTATGCATGTCTTGTCTGTTAAATTTAAATGATTTAGAATTAGGTTTTATCTTTTAAATGGAAATAACATAAAACATATTTTTATTGAATGTGTTTATAGTAAAAGCACAATTGAGAAAAAAAGTGTAAAGTGTAAATCAAAAGTATTTTTAGAATGGAGCTCTTTAGTTAAGTTTAAAAACAAAAATTATTAATCATAATTTTCTTGACTAGGAGGAAATATACTTTTTTGTTGTGCCATTTGTACTATTTTGATTAATAATAGATTACTTAAAAATATATTTATTCTAAAAGAATTTTTTTATATATATATATATATATATATATTGGTTATTTCATTGCTTTTTTTCATAATCAATAATTGATGTATGAATTTTGTCATAAATTATATTCCGAATAAAAATGTTTATCATCAATAATATCAAGGTTTCATCAACAACGAACCATATTAATTCTGTGTCAAGGTTCTGCTATTGAGAAACCCAAATAAGTTGATGAGTGTTTATTTCAGTCGGTATATTTTTAATACTGATGGTAACATAACAATGACATTGTTCCTATAATACGTATACACAATTTTTTAGTATTTTTTGTTATGTATTTATATTTTTTAGTATTAAATATATTTTTAATTTAAATAGTGTTTATCATTTCATTTTAAATAAATTAATGAAATTATTATAATTTTTTTGTAAAATATGATAGTAATAAATTTATTAAGTATTATAATTTAGTAATCAAAATTGTATACTACATAATAATTTAACTGTATCATAACTTTCAAATAAGTACACATTTTATACAAATTAATTTTTAAAAGTAATAGACTATTGATGATTTTTTTTTTATTTAACTTTAAAATTTTTGTCTATTCATTTAGATACCTAGTATCTAGTAAAATTAACTTAGTATTGTTATGTTTTATAGGGTTTAATCAGACATGTGAATACCAATATTGAAAAACAACGTAGACTTGTAGTAGATACTAAACGTGTATAACTATTGTTATTTATTATTTGATTTTGTTTTATCATCCATTACCATTTAAATAAAATATTGATGAAAATGTGAGATTAATGTTAAACTTTGCAATTGTTAATTTTGAAATTTTAATTATTTAATAAACGTGTAAAATAATTGTTACCAATAATACTGACTTTTTTAATATTTTGCCACTTCTTTCTATCAATAGTAGTTTTAGATTTTCAATTAATAACAAATTAAAAATTAGATATAATATAAACAAACACCTTCATATTATAACTGATACTACTAGTTAGTAGCTGGTGAAACTTAGCTTATTGAGGTAGCTATGAAAAATGAGGCCATAGCCTCCCTCTCCCCTTGGGTAAATTATTACAATAACGAACGGTGAATTTCTTTTGGCACTGTTAAGAGTATATAATTGTTTAAAAAGGTCCTTTCCTAACCTTAGACCCTCCCCCAAGCAAAATCCTGGCAAGACTTTAAAAATTCAAAAAATGTATGTGTATTATTATATATTTTTTATAATATATTATAAAAAATATATTTATATAAATAAAATATATTTTTATTAAATAAATAAAGCTCCCTTTAAAGAGTGTTCTAATTATGTTAATGCACATTATTTATTGAAAGTCTACAAAATATTTAAGTCCAATTTTCTTTTTTTCGTTTGTCGTCTCACTAATATATTGTCATTTAATGAAATTTGCATATCGTAAATTGGAATAGAAGTACTCTTTATTTTCTAGATGTGGGGAGATAAATTTTTGGGGATGGGTAAACTTGTTTTTAAAATATATTTCTATATAAAAATGAATGTTATTTGCTGTATAATATTTATTCTACCTTTAGATCACTCCCTGGATATTAATTTTATATTTTCTAATTAGATTATTTTATTTGTCCATTCGTTCTTTGATTATTTTGCAAAGATTGGAAGAAAAATTATCCATACTTAGTAATAAATCATTTCATAATGAAATCTCAATCTTCATGAAATTTTCTTTACAACTTTTTCGAAGATAAATGACGTGTAGTGTAATACAATTAAGGGGCATAATTTGGGTCAAATTTGATTAGAGATCGCAAAATTGATTTAAATTTTCGGGGAGGCTATTAGTGTTCTTGACTTTCTTTTAACTAATTTTGAATTTCTATACTTACAAAAATAAGCTCAAAAAATTCATTCGCAAACAAACCAATTATATATTTACTGTATGCTTTTCTCATTTCAACGCGCACAAAGTGCCCATACCAACACGAGCTCTCTCTATCCACTCGATGTATTAAAATAATTTTAACTCTTACAGGTCCGTCAGAGCAAACGCATGTTTTCCAAAATGATACTACCCCAAAAGTAATCGGATTAAAAAATATATATATATTATATCGACAAATGCTGAAACATAGTTTTTTTTTAACATAACAAAATTTAAGTTCTGATAATAATGTCAGTCATATGGCGTCTTTAAGACACAATGCAGGAATCGAGGCGCTCTCGAAATAAGACAATTGCGCAATAGACTCTGTGCCGGTTCTTCTTTCATCACTCGCTTATTTGATGAACTTTTGTTTTTAAATGATCCCACAAGGAAAAAACACATGTTGTTAGATCAGGTTACGGGGGGCCACGGAATGTCCGTTATCGCAGTGCCGCCGTACTGCGAAAGTTGTCACACACTTCAAACCATGTTTACAACTAAAACTGTATCTTATCAGCATTTTAACGAGCCATCCATCCACACCGATCACTTTCCCCACTTGAAGTATTAATAGTTAATAGCTTAAAGTATTAAATAAATATTTAAAAATATGCATTTATTCTGACGGACCTGTACAAGTACAGGCCCTACTGTTATAACTGACCCTAAAGTTGTTATCGACCCGTTAAGATTTCTTGTAAAAAAGGGCTAAAAAATGGTTCTTTTAAAAATTCACAAACATTTATATATTTAATGTTCTACTTTAAATTACCATTTATACGTGTAGAGCAAACAAATTAATAATACTAATTAGTAATTACATTACTATTTTAAAAAGCTTATTCATAATGAATAATGTAAACCATGAAATAAAAGTATTATTGAAGTATTTAAAACAAAACATAAACGCATGAGAAAAATAAAAAAATGACAACAATATTATTTAATAATCCATTAACGTACGATAAAATTTGCATTTTTGTTTAATTTTACACCTTTTTTACTTTTACCATAATCACAGTTTTGAAAATTCTTCTATTGAATTATTACAATTTTCTATCTTAGCGACAATATATTTTTAACCACATTAGTAATAATAAATAAGTATATAAATCTTAGAGAACTGACACTCACTGGCTTATACTTGCTGCCATAATATTATTAGTAGACTTAGAGACTTGTAACTCTATAAAACATAGACAGATACGTGCTTTAAAAAAAATCGAAATATGTTTTAAAAATGTATGTATATGCATTTAAAATTGATAGTTTTTAGCTTCGGTGCGAACCTGAGAAGATATTAATTTTATTATGATGTGTTTTTTTTTTGTCTGTTACCACTTTTTCTCAGCTCTCATTGAAACTATTGCTTTCGACGATACGTCAAGGATCATAAATTGTACCCTCAAAAATTTTAATTTTTCGAAAATGGGTTAATAATAAGTTAATATATCAAATGTCCCAGACCGACAAGATAGTTTGTTGATGTCTCTGCCGACTAGCAGAGGTAAATTTAATCAGAGACATACTTATATACATTAAATGGTCCCCAGTCGATAACATTTTTTTTTCAATTGGCTGGGTGGTTATAACTATTTTACTGTTTAAAATCGCCAACAGTAGAATTGTAATAAATCTATGTTTTGTATTAAAAAGTTGTGAATATATAATTTACCAGTCCAAAACCGACACATAAGATTGCATCTGAACCGTAACAGCTCACACACATCTGCAGCGCCTCGCTTATATTATGAGTTACAGTGTATTGCTCGGGCGAAGCTGTCAGTGATCCAAACACTTCTCGTGTGTGTATTTGCATATACTAAGGGAAACAACTTTAATGTTCTCACACAAAAAATGGGTTGCATATCTGCCAATGATTAAAAGAAACGCTTTGATGCAAATCTGTAGATAGTGTTTAATTCTAAGAAATTGGTGAATAATTACAGAAACATCATCAACTCTTATTTCCTTAATTATATCCTTATTAGTAGTTCTTTGATTTAAAATTCTAATATTAATATTATTTTATAAAATTACACATATATACATGACATGGCCACGTACCATAAGCGGCCGTCGTATCCTACCACCACACCCGCCTGTCATACTATGACGTTACCCGCAGCGGATCGTCGGAACTAAATAATTAAATAATAATAATAATTTTAAAATTTCAAATACTAGTTGTAGTAATTAAATTTACTATGAAATTGATATTTAATATTGAAAATTTTACGATGATATTATAAAAACAATAGAGTTTTATAAATATATTTCTTTACTTTAATATGTATAAAAATTTAAAGACTTGATGCAATACTTTAAAAAAAAAAATGTTCAAGTTATTACTGATTATTAATATGTGAAAAATAATCAGTGCAAAATGTCATTTTTAAAGTTAATTTTTGTAAAAGTAAATAGGAAAAAAAAGTTGAATTTATTACTATAACTTTTAGCTCAACTTGCAAGTTTGAAATTGACATCATTAAACAAAATAATATATGATAATTAAAAACATTGTATTCTTAAGATTAATATGCAACTAGGAAATTTTGTTATTACTATTTACAGAAAATTTATCAAAAAATCTCAATATGTTTCTGTATTTTTATGAAATTGATCACTTAAACAGAAGTCAAAGTATTCATTTCAAAGTAACTTTTGGTATTAAAAAAGGTTTAACAATTGAAACATTTAGAACTTAATTAATTTAAATAATTTACTTTGACCAAAAAACCAATAAAGAGTTGTTAAATTGGACGTATTATAAAATTTTATTATAATTGTAAAAATCCATTCTTAAATTCAGGAAAAACTAAAAATAATTTTTTTTTAGAAATTATTTATATAGCAACGTGTAACCAAAAAAAAAGTTAACTGACTTATAAATAAGAAAAGTATTTGATTAAGAAAATGATAGGTCGATAACAACTTTTAAATCTGTTCTTCGGAACTTATAAGCATTTTTATAGCTGACGGGTAAAAGACTGCGGTCGTGAAATAATATTAAATGATAAAAATAGTCACACCAGAGCAATAAATTGAAAACTACACGAAAAATTCATTAATTATTTTTAATTCGATGGACAGATATTTGAGATAATGAGTACTGAAGTCAATAGAGACAGGTTAGTAAGAGCAACAAATTCAAATAACTAGTCGAACAAAATATAATAAAGGTATAGTACAGATAATACACTGTATGAGAGAACGCAACTTGGCGGACAAATGATACGGTGACGGATCCTTATTCGTAATCACTCGGTTGCGTGACCTGCGATATAGCAATAATTTTATAAGCAAACTGGCAACGTTGCTTTGAGAAGTCTGAGGGACAGAGCATTAAAAACGTACTTAATACTTATGAACACCACGTTGCCAGTTTGCTTATGAACTTATGAATTTTTCGTGTACCCGTCGTCTATGGCCTTGTCTAGACTGTCGTAACGCATTCACCCCACCCCGCTCACCACTCACCGAAAACACTATTCCTGTATAATTTTATTTTTGGTTTTTGTACCCATACGCATGCGTCATCAATATTATATATATATAAACAAATTTTTATTGTTTATTATGAGATATATAGAGTTAATAGAGAAAATTTTAGATGAACTAGCTGTCTACAAAATCAACCGAGAATTAACTTAATGAAGGCAAAAATAAAAATTGTTTTGATCATTTGAGGTTTCTGTGTAATGAGTAATTATGAAAATTAAGTTATAGCCGACTGTATCGATTATTTTATCATAGTCCAATTTCGAATTATAATTAATATAAGAATAAAATTCTCAAAAAACAAAAATAAAGCCATAAAATGTGTTCATTATATCTCAGTGCACTATTTTTATAAGGATTTGTCCATTTCTTTCCCTAATTAAATAAGAATTAGTGTTGTGTGTTGTACCAGAGTTATGACGATATTCGCAGGTATATAGCCTTTATTATCAATAGTAGTAAAACACATTGTTGTGAGTTTATAAATACATTAACTGGCAATACAGAAATTATAGCCATTGATAGTCATAATTGTCAATAAACACTCTGTGACTGTGACAGCAATGTCATAAAAAATAAAAAATAAAAAGTGAAAAATAAATATAGTTTAAAAAACACATGTTAAAGCACATCACAATAAAAAAATTAAAAATAATTTTTAAAATGACCTTAAAACAATAATGAACGAAAAATACAAGTATTATGTGAAAAAAAGGGTGGGTGCTTTGTGCCATATTTTTCGTATATTGAGTGCCCGACACTTTTTTTTTTTCGATGTGCTTTAATAGGGTGTTTTTTTAAACTATATTATATTTAGGCAGATGGATATGCGCAGCCGTGAATCGTCTAATGATAAAAATAGTCATCAATATATTAAAGCAATAAATTGAAAAGTACACAACTAATTGGCGACAAATTCATTGGTTATTTAATTAATTTAATAGACAGATATTTGAAATAATGATCACTGAATTCAATCGAGGCATGTAGTAAGAGCGACAACTCAAATATTCAGATAAACAAAATTAAAGAGTCAATAATATACAGTCAATATATAATAATAATGTATAGTCAAATTTCGGTACAAATTATTCAAGCACATTATTCTTTTTTTTTTTTTGAAATTTTTGTTTAATAGAAGTTTTAAATTTACTTTTTACATTTTATTTGAGATTAAATATATAATATAATTTATTGTAATAATTTTAAATTTTAAATTTAAAAATATAAAAAAAATTTAATAATTAAGAACTTAATAAATGTGTATAACTATTAAATAAAAATTGTGTGAAATATTGCTAAAATTATTTTTAAAATATTGTTTAATTAGCTTTAAAGAGTGATTGATTTATCATTGACCACTAAATTTTTCCGAAAATAGTAATCTTAGGTATATTTTTTTTAGCTTTGTTGAGTACTATTGATCTCTCAAATTTTAAGTGGTTAAATACTCTTTAAGTCTGTCCTTTATCCCTTATAAGGATACCAACTTTTTTTTTTTTTAATGGAAACATACATTTTTTACTTTTTTATTAATAAAATATGGTCTAATTAAAAAATGATACGCCAATAATAACTATTGGACCAGTACTTCGGAAATTATTTGTATTTTTATATTTAGGCAGATGGATATGCGCAGCCGTGAATCGTCTAATGATAAAAATAGTCATCAATATATTAAAGCAATAAATTGAAAAGTACACAACTAATTGGCGACAAATTCATTGGTTATTTAATTAATTTAATAGACAGATATTTGAAATAATGATCACTGAATTCAATCGAGGCATGTAGTAAGAGCGACAACTCAAATATTCAGATAAACAAAATTAAAGAGTCAATAATATACAGTCAATATATAATAATAATGTATAGTCAAATTTCGGTACAAATTATTCAAGCACATTATTCTTTTTTTTTTTTTGAAATTTTTGTTTAATAGAAGTTTTAAATTTACTTTTTACATTTTATTTGAGATTAAATATATAATATAATTTATTGTAATAATTTTAAATTTTAAATTTAAAAATATAAAAAAAATTTAATAATTAAGAACTTAATAAATGTGTATAACTATTAAATAAAAATTGTGTGAAATATTGCTAAAATTATTTTTAAAATATTGTTTAATTAGCTTTAAAGAGTGATTGATTTATCATTGACCACTAAATTTTTCCTAAAATAGTAATCTTAGGTATATTTTTTTTAGCTTTGTTGAGTACTATTGATCTCTCAAATTTTAAGTGGTTAAATACTCTTTAAGTCTGTCCTTTATCCCTTATAAGGATACCAACTTTTTTTTTTTTTAATGGAAACATACATTTTTTACTTTTTTATTAATAAAATATGGTCTAATTAAAAAATGATACGCCAATAATAACTATTGGACCAGTACTTCGGAAATTATTTGTATTTTTATATTTAGGCAGATGGATATGCGCAGCCGTGAATCGTCTAATGATAAAAATAGTCATCAATATATTAAAGCAATAAATTGAAAAGTACACAACTAATTGGCGACAAATTCATTGGTTATTTAATTAATTTGATAGACAGATATTTGAAATAATGATCACTGAATTCAATCGAGGCATGTAGTAAGAGCGACAACTCAAATAATCAGATAAACAAAATTAAAGTTCCATAAATGTATAGTAAAATAATTATATTGCATAAGAGAACGTGACTTGGCGGCCAAATGGTTACACAGAAAAATTCTATCTCGCTCAATAGTCACACAGTTGCGTTCTTTACTGTCCCGCGGGTTTGGAATAAGTTCATTAGCAAACTGGCAACATTGCTTTCATAAGACTGTATAATAAAATGGGACAGAGCATTGAAATCATACTTAAGACTTATGAACACCACGTTGCCAGTTTGCTTATGAACTTATATTTTATTGGATATTATCGCCGTTTTTAAAATTCTGTTCCATCTGCTAAACATATTTGTTTGAATTTGTCGCTCAAATATGCTAAAACTATTGCTATAAATAGACCTTCCGGTTGAGTTATTTTCCTTTTTGTTATTTATTGTCCATTAGTATTGTATATGAATTGCATTTATAAAATGTATGTGGTTTATTATATCGGCTTAGTCAATTTTCGGTACAAATTATTCAAACACCTCTATTACTAATTTAAAGTTATTCTTTTTAGATTTTTTTATAGCAGAAATGTTTGTTAAGTTTGATAGAAGTTTTAAATTTTCTAAATATATGAGATTAAATATATGTTGTAATTTATATTCATTTAATCGGTTATGTACTCTAATAAATTTTGTTTAATTTTTAAATTAAAATTTTAAAATATGAATATTTTTTTACAAAGTTGTGAACTTAATAAAAGTATAAAATTTTTAAATAAAAATTGTGTTAAATATTGCTAAAAATATTTTTTAAATGTTAGCTTTAAAAAGTAATTGATTTATCATTGATCACTGAATTTCTCCTAAAGTAATAATTTTAGAAATATATTTTTTGGCATTGTTGTTATCTCTCAATTTATGTATGGTTAAATACTTTTAAGGTTCATCCTTTATCCCTTATAAGGATAAAAACTTTATTTTTTTAGATGGCAACATACATTTTTAAATTATTTATAAAATAGAAAATGGTCTAATTTAAAAAACGACTGATCGATAGTAATTATTAGACCAATATTTCGGAAATTATTAGTATTTTTATATTTAGACAGATGCAAATGCGCGGCCGTGAAACGTGTAATAATAAAAATAGTCATAAATATATTAGACACAATAAATTGAAAACTACACAACAAATTAATTGATTATTCAATTAATTCGATGGACAGATATTTGAGAAAATGATTACTGAAGTCAATCGGGCAAGTAGTAAGAGCGACGAATCCAAATATTCAGATGAACATAATTAAAGTATCATAAATGTATAATACGGTGAACATAATGTACGACAGACCGCAACTCGGCTGTCAAATGGCAAGATAAACGGCTTTTGTTTTGCCCAATAGTCGCTCAGTTATGTTTTCTCTGTGCCATATTATAGCAATAAGTTTATAAGCAATCTGGCAACATGAAAATAATAAGCGTAAGACATTTTTGACGCTCTGTCGCTTGTAATTGTATAGTTTTATTAAAGCAACGTTGCCAGTTTGCTTATGACATATCTTTTATTTGAATTTGACGCTTTCACTATCGGACCCGGATTGATTTCAGTATACATTTCCTTAAATATCTAATAATGGAATTTATGAATGAATTTGTCGCCGTTCCTAAAATTATGAATGAATTTGTCGCCGTTTTCAAAATATTTTTTCCGTCTGCTGAAGACGGCGGTCTGAACTTGTGTCGCTCAACATGTAGACTAAAATTATTGCTATTAATAGTCGGTCCGGCTGCTTTATTTTCCTATTTGTTATTTATCGCCCATTAGTATTATTGGTAGATATTATTTATCAAACGAATACTGTTAATTACGTTAATTTAGTCATGTTGTTCAAGCACTACTTTTATTACATTATTGTTTTTTTTTGCTCTATTTTTAACAAAAATTGTTAAGTTTGTATGGCAGTTTAAATTTTACATTTTATTTAAGACCGAATATATGTTTTAATTTACAATAATTAAATAATAGTTAAATAGTAATCTAAATAAGACAATCAATTATCATAAAATCAACAAATCTGATATTTCATGGTACACAATTTTGCTACTATTATTATTTTTTTAATTTAAGTACTAAATTTTAATTTTAATTAACAGTTGTTTTTTTGTAGTATAATGATTTTTAGCTTTGAGAAATAAGAAAATTGAGAAGTTATTTTTTATTATATATAATTGTTTGTTATTTCTAATCAAATTGAATAAAGATTTTAATTGATCAATAAAGACCTGAATTAGTGTTATCTATAAAATTTAGCTCAAAACACATCGAAAATAGAAATTAATAGTAGTAGTATTTCAGATATAATATTGAGTAACACCGTTTTTGCCGTGTTTGTTTACTGTCTTAACTGTAATTAGTGAAATTAACCACCAATGTGTGTGTGTGTGGTAAAAAAAGGAAAAATTAATCATGAATGGGTTTAATATAAATATATGAATATTATCCTTTCATTGGTAAATTAAAAAAAAAGCATTATTTTAAAAATTTCAAACTATTTTGTTGTTTGCCCCTTACTATTATTTTTACCAAGCAAGTGTAAATTAACTATTATGAAGTTCTTATTACAATAGTACACTATAAAATTTTACAATATAATGCAGCCAACTCTCGTGAGAATAAATACAAAATGTATTTCCTTAATAGTGCATAATTTGGTGAGTATCGAAATTATTTGAATTACCTGTTGGTAGTCTTGGATTTTTTTCAAACAAATGTTTGATCAGAGTTGAACCTCACTTGTGGTCACAAACACAAATGAATTTTAGATGAACTAACAGTAGCATTTTATTATTTTTTAATAGGAAATGAAACGCTATTCTTTTTGTATACTTGCATAGTGCATGCATATAGAATGATGGCCCTCTGTCTCGCAAGCTTATATTTACATGGCTTCCGCACAATCCGGAAGTAAACATGAATGATTTGTGTATACAATGCATAAATAGTGGACCAGTGGACTACATGCAAAACATACACTAATCGACCGTTGACATCTAACTCGGATGATACAGAAAAATATGTTCATTTTGGGTAATATACACGGTATGTGAACACAACATGCCTGTAAATACCTATCATTTTGTACTAATATTTTTCAGTAATATAAGAAAATATTTTATGTAAAATCGGCACGCAATTACTGTAGCTATGTAATAAATGTTAAATGTTTAAATATAATAGTAAAAAAATTATGTATAGTCGAGATCCAATGACTATTGACATTTTTTTAGACTGGTAAGACATAAAATGCTTGGATGCGTGTAGAATTGATCCAAAAAAATTACTCGATTTTCCACTTAAGAATTCAATTACTCTTAGAAAACAAGTATTTTTTAAACATATAGCATTATATGATAGGGTACATTTTATTATAGTATACTATTTATAGATATCATATAGTACTTTATACCTGAGTAGCACTAAATTGGTTGCCGGTCGCTTTAAGCGACTCACGAGTTCCAGGAAAGTTTAGCGTTCAACTAACAGAGCAATTTTTGGTAAGTGATAAGGCCGTTCAAAATAATCGTACGGCTCCACTTAAATTCAGGGCTGCAATTTGGCTCTCGGATTAAATACCGTTCACTTGTTAGTAGTTTCAGTTTATTAAAAGCGCACGCACTCATAATGATATCCTAATGGAAGAATCGTTATAACGGTTTTAACTGTTCAAATGATTCTATGCAGTTGTACTATTATTAGAAAAATATTCCTTATTAATTTATAAAAATAAAATTTAAATAACAGAGACTAAGGAATTTTTCATTGAGACTATAGTGCGAATTGAACTAAAGAGTTTTTTTTTGCAAATTATAAACGATTGTTTTACACTTTTTGTGAATTATTTTTCGAGACATCGGCCATTTTCTCAGCGACAAGAGGACTGTCGTTTTTCATTGTTCACTCTAACATTTACTATTAACTAAAAAGTGTAATAAAATGTAAGTACATTTATTATTATATTTAGAGTAAAGTAATAAATAGCCATTTTAATTAATTATAAATAATAGCTTATATTATTTTTTTTTAAAGATGAACACATTAAATTTAGACGCTGTATCCATTTAAAAAATTTTTAGGAGTTACATTTATTTTCATTGCCAACTAAATACATATGCTAAATTTATTTAATGAATGTCTCCATTTTATATTATGATTTATTAATCATAATATAAAATTAATTATTTTAATAAAGTACTATCATTAGTTAATGTAGTTATTATTAAGTTGTTTTAAAATAAACGGTAATAACGGAAATTTCAAAATTTTCCATAAGCATAAAATTTAGACAATTTTTTATTCATAAATCATCATTAACTATTTGGAGTCGGCTTTACCTTATTTTAATTTGTTTTATTTATTATATTTTATTAATACATGTGATACAAATTACTTTTGTATTAAATTAAATTTAATATTTAAAATAGTGCATTTTATATATGTTTATACATTGAATTATCATCTCTTAAAAATTTGATGATTTTTAAGTAAATAATGATTGCATAGATTTGAATAAAAATTATTTTTCAAAATTTAAAATTTTCACCGGTTAACTGTTAGCAGAGTTTTCAATTAAACAATATTATCATCTGACTTATTTTTGTAATTATTTGTAACCTTTTGCTGCCAAGTCAATCAAATTTTTATATACACATCAACTAACAAAGGGTACACTTAAATCTATGAGGGATAGAATTACATGTAACTTAAGTAATTTTAAAATAACTATTACCAAATAAATAATAATATTGGAATAAAATTCCCTTTAACAAAAAACAAATCTATATAATTAGATTATCTAAAATACCTAATATCCAGGAAAACAATTATTTTATAACTTAAAAAATTACAAATTAAAAGATTTTTATGAAATATCACATCAAATTTAGTACACTCTATCATATAGTTACAATAAATAAATGTTAATAAATATTATGTTATGCTTAATTTCTAATATTTAAAAATATAGCTGTTTAACAAGTATAATATTTTATAAAGCATGATCATGTACTTGATAAACATTTAAATACTGTAACACTAATAGATTAATTTTTATATAACTTATTAAATGACGTTTAAGTGTTAAATAGTAAATTGATATAGCTCAGTAAGCCTTTTTTTTTTATAATTTTACTATATATCTTTATTTATGTGATGCAATACTTTATTGAGTTCAGAGTTTAATCGGTAGTGCAATAACTAATAGTTATTTATAATTTACACAAAAATGTTTGAACTCGCCATATTTTTTCTTTTCCAGCTATCTTAATAAATATGTTTAAACTTTTATGATTTTAACTTAATAAAATAAAATGTATACACTTTTGTATGAAAATATTTTTATTTAAACCTTTCAGGACAGGCGGGACGTTCGATTCCCTGCTTGAAAATTGCTTAAACACGATAATATAAACTATTTAATTGTTATAAGCAATTTTAAGCAGGGACTCAGACGTCCCGCCTGTCCTGAACAGGTTAAAATAATATATTAAAAATAATAATAAATATGGCGGATTGGTAATATATATAAATGTGTGTGTGTGTGTGTGTTTAGTAAGTAAGGTACGGGTTTCTGTTGCTATCATTATTTTTAAAAAATTCCTTAATTTTGAACACTATATTATTTATTAGATAATGGAGGATTCTGAATTCGCTCCTATTACTTTCATTTGTAATTATTTTTTCTTGTGGTTTCAAGTTTCATTATAAATAACAAGGTCGGCACAACGCATAGTGTCTTACATTTTCAATAAGTAAATAAAAACTAGTCAATTATTACTAAAAATGGGAACCCTTTTCCTTAATTTTTGAACCCCTGTATATTTTATGCAAATATATTTACTAGTTACACGTGTGTTTATTTTTATATTTTTTAGATGCTATGTTTAACTAAATCACAATACCATACACGAAAGATCATTTAATACTATAATAGCAGCCAATATTTTAAAGCATTCTGTCAATAATAATAACATAAAAGTATCACAGCAATAAAATTTCTTTTTATAGCATCGATGCGAAGCTGAGAAAGTATTAATTTTACGTTGATGCGTTTTTATTTTATGACTGTCATATATTTAACTCAGCTCTTACAATTCTTTCCAATGATATGTCATTGAGTCTATGACGACCGACCGTAATGCACAATAATCTTTTTTTTTTGAACACTCTACAAAAAAGTTTGATTTCAACAAAAATCAAAACTAATATCTTCTCAGGTTTGCATCAAAGCTAAGATAAAAATGTGTCTTTTTTGTGCTTAGAAGGTTTTAATTGTACTATGATGTTTTCTTTTTTTTTATGTCTGTCGCCACTTTCTCAGCACTCGCCAGACTGATTTCTTTCAACAATACGTCAAAATATCACAAATCGTATTTTATCAAAGACATTACATTAAAATTTGAAAAAATTTCCACGGTTCCCTGTAAATGGAGGAAATCCCCCAAAAATTACAATTTTTAAACTCCATAAATTTTGATCTTTCTTTCATTTTTTTCTTAAAATTACTATAACTTTTTAAAAATAAATGAAATAAAATCATTTTTTTTTTTATATAAATACCTTAAGTATTTATCTTTCATTTAATATTAATGAATTGAAATTCTGACCTTTAACCTGTCCACAGGCGGGATTCAAAATATTCACTTCTGCACAAATATGTTACTTACTAATTTAAAGAAAAATATTTGTCTCAATGACTTTTGTATCTACTAGAAAATCCCAAGTTAGACAAAAAATATAATTTTGGTGTAAGAATCATTGTTTTTTATATTGTTATATTTACTTAAATTTGTTATAACTTTTTGGTATTTATAAATAATACTAATAAATATCGAAATGAATCATTTCAATGAAACTCTTAGTGCATAAATAGATGCTATAATTGAAATATTTAGTACTATATTCTGTATAATTATATCCTATAATATACTAGTATTCAGAAATATTACGGGTCTAGATTCATCTATGATTTTGTCCGCTGATGTGATCTTCCCTTTTAGGGAGGGTTTAGGGTTATAAAAGGTCTTTTATTAATTTTAATTAATTATAAATAAAAAAGAAAAGTCAAATATCTATTTTTGAAAGTAATTTTTTTTAGATATTAAATTGGTTTTGTGGTTATATTATTAGTATAAATCGTATGCGAAGTAAGCTACTTTGTTAAATGATTGTCCATCAAAAATTTGCTCTAGTCTTTTATAATCTAAAATGACGCCTCTGAGTAAGAGTTGAGAATTTTCATGGATAGACATAAAAAAAACACCATAAAAAACCAACACTTTCTTATCTTTGCATCAAATCTAAAAAAAAGTAAAATTTAAAAAATATAATTTCGTTATAGTCTTTTTCATGGAAAATCAAAATAAATTCTGTGATTTCTTATCATTAAAGTTCAATATCTTTATCAATAATTTGGAATTTCAAAATTAAAGATTAATTCAGAATACATTTTTTGTAATATTAAAAATGAAATATTTTTCTAAAACATAGGTAATTAATAAAAATATTTAATTTTGTACATAATGTGTAAGCATCATCGATTACGAATATAAAAAAATATGAGCAGTTTTCGATTCAAAAACAAAGGTTTGTTATTGTTAGAATGTTTTACTTATATATACACTTTAATTTACAAATTTTAACTTTATTTAAATAAAAATTAATATAATTGAAATTTTTGTGTTATTATCCTGGTCAGTTGTCAGTTTCATGTATAATATCATAAATTTTCAAATATTTTAATGCCTAATGAAAATATTTTGTTAGGCATTATAGATAAAATTTGTTTAATTATATTTAATTTCATTAATTTATAGATGAAACTCCTAGTTATGGAGAAGAGGATTCAAATTTTGAATCTGGAATCAATTCAACATTTGTTTATAATCCATACATGTCATTAGATTTGCAAAGTCAAAGAAATAAATTACCAATTACTAAATACCGCAATGAAGTTTTATATCTCTGTGAAAAGTTTCAAACATTAATACTAGTGGGTTCTACTGGTAGCGGAAAGAGTACCCAAGTGTCCCAAGTATGATTTTGATTATTACAACTTTTAGTAAAACTTATGATTAATGTTTAAAATAATTTTGAAAATTTGGCTTTGATTTTTTTTGAAATATTTTAGATGCTTGCTGAAAGTGGATTGTGTCAGTTCAATAAAGCAATTGCTGTAACAGAACCTCGAAAAATTAGTGCCATAACATTAGCAACAAGAGTTGCTCTTGAACAAAAAACTAACCTTGGTCAAGCTGTAGGTTATTCTGTGAGGTTTGATAATTGTTGTGATTCTGATACTAAAATTAAGGTAAATTTTCATAAAAATAGACTACATAGGTTTTTTAATTATTAATTTATTAATAAAATAAATTTGAATTTTGTTTTTCTTAGTATATGACAGAAGGTATTTTATTAAATGAAATGACAAGTAATCCATTATTAATCAATTATTCTGTAATTATATTGGATGAAATACACGAAAGAAGTTTATTAACAGATATATTAATGGGATTGTTGAAGAAAGTGTTAAAAGTAAAAGAAAAGAAAATATTCATTTTCTAAGTTTACTTAAGCTCAGAGTTGGGGCACCCAGTGCCTCACTAGATTAAATAAAGAAATTCAATTTAGCTAATATTTTTTTATTTATAGAAACGACCTACACTAAGACTGGTAATATTATCTGCTACTATGGATTCTCTGCAACTAAAGTCTTTTTTTAATTTTAATCAAACTGAGAATCCTGATGATGACACAGCTGCAATATTAGGCATAGAAGGAAGATCCTATCCTACAAAAATATTTTATTTAAAAGGTTATATATTTTTTAAGGCTATAAATAAACCTTGTGTTTGTGATCAAATTTGAGATTGACTTCCATTTTAGTGTAGTTATTATTACATTAAAGTAAAATTAATAGAAATAATCCAGAAAAATTCCAGCAATCATATTTTTGATATTAAAAATATCAATAATATAATTAAAAATTTTATTTCTATGTTACTTTTATCGTTTTATTTTTCCTCGCCTTTAATCCCATTACTTGGGGTTAGCCAATCTAATCTTAAACTTACACTTGACACGATTTTCCATATCATTTATGCACACATCAACTGCTCTCTTATTATATTTAATAACATCCTTCCGTCTCTTATTTGGTCTTCCTCTACCTCTTCTTCCTTCAACATTCATTTCCATAACTTCTAATTCCTCTCTTCTAATAACATGATCAAACCATCTAAGTCTATGTTTTCAAATATTATCCATGATTGATGCTGCACCTATATTCTTTTTCTCATTAATACCCACTTTAAAACTTCTCTCAGTATTCTTTTACACACTCTCTCCAAATCTATAAATACTATCTATACACAACTTTTTCTTCTCTTCCCTATACTTTTCTATTATTTATTATTTTTAATATTTTATAATTTATTAATTTTAATCTCATTCATTTTGATTGATTGGTGCACAATCTAATTTTATTTTTGGTTTATTTTTTAGAACCCGTGGCTAATTATATTGATGAATCAATAAACACTGTTTTAAAAATTCATCAAGTAGATCAATCAGGAGATATTTTAGTATTTTTAACAGGAAAAGAAGAAGTTATGCAAGCAGTTAACACTTTAGATGATTACAACATAAAAAATACACAAGACAAGTGTGTGTACAAAACAAAAAGTTACTAATTTTTTATTATAATATAATTTTTTTTTAGAGTTAAATTATTTCCTGTACCAATGCATGGAACATTAACTAATGATGAACAATTAAAAGCATTTCGTCCTGTGCCAAGAGGTTATCGCAAAGTTGTTTTCTCTACTAATATTGCAGAAACTTCAGTTACTATACCAGGAATTGTCTATGGTATTTATTTTATTTTATAGAGTTAAAAATGTTAATATAATAAATAATTAAGATAATTTAAAATAAAAGTTATAAAATAATTTGCAACGTGCTTTCCTGCTAGAAGAGTCCTTACAGTTGTTTATGTTGTTCCTAAATGGGGCTATGCTGGTCCTATATAATTTATAATGATAACAAGTGTTTATTTTTATATAGATATTATGTGTAATTATAACCTGATTGTATTTCTTGAGATGTTGAATGTTAAACCAAGTAAGTCGATGGCAGCAATTGTACACAGAACTCTATTAATAATAATAATGAAAATAATAATACTATTATAATTAATTAAGTTAATAAATAAGATTGAGTTGCCGCAAAAGTGGTAAAACGTCAATCACCTTCAAAGTGTTTTGAAAATTTAAAATAAGCATGTAACATTCTATTTATAACACTACATATTTTTAGTTAGGTTGTAGGGACATTTGTACTGATCAGGCACTAGTGTAGTCATAATGTTGATGAGAAACGAGTAATCTGTCATTAACAAAATAATTAAGTTAAACCCAAAAAATTATAACTAATTACTTAAAATTAAATATTATTTATTTATTTATTTTCAGTTATTGATTGTGGATTTGTTAAATTAAAATGGTTCAATTCTATACTTGGAGCTGATTCACTTATCACTGTTCCTATTTCTAAAGCTTCAGCTATACAAAGAGCTGGTCGAGCTGGAAGAGAACGTCCTGGAAAAGTTTATAGGTATATTTCATATTTTAAGTCTTAAAAAACTTTCATAAATTATTTTGAATTGCTTTTTATTTTGAACAGGCTTTATACTAAAGAGTCTTACAATAACTTAACAAATGCTACCCCACCAGAAATGATGCGATCTGATCTCACTGATATAGTTATGCAGCTTAAAGCAATTTACATAGATAATGTTTTAAGATTTCCATTTCTTAGCCCACCTCCTGCTAAAAATTTGCTTTTTGCTTTAGAAATGTTAAAAGCTCTAGAAGCTATTGATAAATATGGAAATTTAACAAACAATTTTGGAACAATTATGTCTGAGCTACCACTCCCTGCTAAACATTCAAGAATGTTAATAAAATCAGGTGAAATGGGCTGTTCATTTGAAATTGTGTCAATATTAGCTATGCTCCAGTTAAATGACGCTTTTGTACGTCCTAAATATGGAGCTACTATTCAAAAAGCTAAAATACAGCATAGACATTTTGAAGTTTCTGAAGGTGATTTAATTACTCTTTTAAATGTTTACAATGGATTCGATCATAATGAAGCCACTAGCAAACAGTGGTGCCATCGCTACTTTATCAACTATAACGAATTATGCAAGGCCAAAAAAATTCGTATGCACCTAATTGATTTAATGAAAAAACATAAAATACCTCTTAAATCTTGTGAAGGCTAGTAATTTTATTATGTTTTATATGTGCTAGTTAGAAAACTTTTAATACATTTAAAATAGTTGATAATGTTATGTTGCTGATTCAATTTAAATTAAAAAATTTAATTGATTGATCCATGAATTGGATTATTATATTTACTCCATTTTTATTAAGTACAATTTTTTTTTTTTAATTAGCACATTGCAAATAATAAAGTTAACATTTAATTAAGTCCTTTATTTTTTAGGTGACACAAGAGTAATTGTTAAATGTATTGCATCAGGACTTTTTAGAAACGCTGCATATCTTCATTACACTGGTGTGTATAAACCAGTTGCCGCTGATGAAGATTTATTTTTTCATCCAAGATCAATACTCAATTATGTGAATCAGCCACAATGGTAGGTTTCAGTTTACATAAAACATAAAAAAATGTATACAGTAAAATTTGTCTGAAATATATCCTTTGTAAAATAATAACTTGCCTAAGCAAAAAATTTGTATGAACCTATAAAAATGTCTTGTGTTTTGAGTATTATTTAATTAAAGTAGAAACTGCTCTAAAATTAAATTATATTTGGTTCTATTATAGTAGAATTTAGGCTGATTTTACTGATCATTATCATCTGAAATGTTAATATATATTTCTGATTTCTTTTATATCTGTTTCTATTACAGGGTTTTGTATGATGAATTGTTAGAAACGACTAAAACTTACATAAAGCATTTAACTGAAATTACGCCATCTTTGTTATTGGAAACAGCATCTCACTATTTTTCAACTCCCAGACTTTGATGTCAAATATTAGTAAAATTTATTATTAGTTAACTAATATTTTATACTCGTGGATTTACTATTCACGTAATATTTTAATTTGTTTAATTCTTGATATAATGATGACTTTGATAAAATTTAAATAAAAGATTTCTTAATATTTTTTGTTCTAATTTAAATAATTATTAAATTGTTCTTCCTTGTATGTGACTTTATTTATTTAGTTTATTAATTACATAGTGGTATATATAAAATTTACGGATCAATTGATTTATATAAAACTTTTACTAAAAAAAAAAAATAAGAATATTTACTTCTGCAAACCATCTCTATTAATAAACTTTGATTTAAACAGCTATTCTAGGCAGTAATTTGAAAGTCATTAAAGGTAAATTTAATAGAAAATAGGATTTTTACTTCAAAAATTGCAAGACTTATGCTCTTCACTTTCCAAAATATAATGAACAAAAATATAGGATATCTCATAATTATGGTGAGATTTCAGTCTCTCCAATATACACAAATTCTGTATTTTTAAATAAAAATTGTTGATACAATATGAGGAACTAGATTGATCAGTTGAACAATCACTAAAATAACACTGGACCTCATATAGAGGCTAATAGCAAATATTAGGACCAGCTAATGTTTATATACATACTCATATATTGATATACTGATCCTGGATCTTTAATAAAATTAATTTCCCATTAATTAATTAATTAATGAGTATCATTTTTTTAATTTAGAAAAAATCATGTAAAAAATTGGTTGTTTCTATTTAGTGACGCTACGAAAATAAAGACGCTAACATCAAAGGGGTGTAGCCCAGATGCCAATTTTGAAAAAAGTATGTAGTACAAAACTTTTCATAACATTAGAAGTGTTAACCACCCTATTTATTACTTTTCTAATTGATCCATCTTCAAACTCCTCCAATTTACAAAAAAAAAAAATGTTAAATATTAACTTTTTGTTATTACATTATATTTTTTTAATTTCAATAACATAATATATATTATAACATACAAACATATAATTTCAATAGTAATTGGATAGACATTTTTGTTATTTAGACTACCAATGTCTTAACAACTATGTTTTGCTTTTATTGAATAATATTTTAATTAGCCAGTTCAATTTCTTAATCATTAATGGGGTCGTTTTGGAATGTGGAGTGCCCTTTTTTAGTTAGTATTTTATAGTTTTAATTAATAATTTCATAATATATAGGGCAGCTTAGTGGTAAAAGTGAAAATGGACGGAGGGGGATGAAGTCCCTTTTTTTATTTGGACTACAATTTAGCATCTCCTTTAAGTCAAATCCCTAAATGTCGGTGGGAGCTTTAATTTTGAGCACTGAAGAGTGAAAAGCGTTAATATAAGAAAGTTATTCGAATGGTCAAAATTTCAAAATTAAAAAAAAAAAATAATTGTAGAAGAACTTAAATTATGAAATGATGAGAATTTTATGACACGACCGCGGTAATATATCCGTGGCTATCGATTACTTTAATCATTAATGAATACGTTTTACGTTTAGTTAATCAATAGATTTAATTATTTTTTATCAAATAGTTTAGTTATGAAAACTTTTGTCTAACATGAATTTTGCATTATTTGTATATTTGTTAACTAGCATTCAAGTCTCTTATTGACATATATACATATATATATTTATGTTTAATATTATGCATACATAAAAAAATCTAAACCATATGTTAAATCATTTTTTTAACTACGAGCCTTGAAAAGATATTGCAGTTTTCGTGTAATAATCATTTCCGTAAAAGGAAATGGCATTGTTATTTGTTCATTTGCACAAAAATAAACCATTGTAATTGTGATGAAGAAAATATTAAACGCTTTTACTTTTGCCGTTTTGATAGCATTTAAATAATTATTAATTTCGCGTTTACAAATATAAATTTTCTCTATACTCAGACAATTTATACTCCTATATTTTATTGTGATTTCTACTTCTCACTTTTTTTTATTTGCATACTATACGCCTCCGTCCGTGTCCGTTTATAAAATACATTTGAATTTGGCAACGACCTTAACTTGCAATTTAACAGTGCAACATGCATATTTGTAGATATTATTATATATATTTATAATGACCACTGTATTAGCATATAGAATATAATTGATATACAGGCATTTTCTCATAGTTAAAAAGAGTTAGTAATTTATAATATTAGTGACGACAAAATTCGCAAAATAATAAATATAATGATTGTTTTTTGACGTTACGCAATTTCGATATTACGAGAAGGTTCTTCCGAATAAGGCGTTCGCCTACGGTGAACGGACAATGTGGAGGCGGTTCGTGTGGTAACATTAGTAATGTATTATAAGTGAACTATTACAACTAAGGTACAAAGCCCCCGGTGGAACTTCATAAAAAAATGTTAGGTATAATCGTACGACATCATCGCACTGTACCTATATACCCCCACTAGTACACTTACATTTGATAATTTAGCTATATTGTTTCTACTTAAAACAATTTATATAATTATAAATTAAAACTCGGTGAAATACTCGAATTATTTTCATTTTATCTTTATATAAGATCGTACTCTTAAGCGTAGCATTTTTTAAATATTATATTGTACTGAGGTAGTAGGTATAAGTGACGTCATGATTATCTTGACTAGTTAAATGATAATAGTGACCATCAAAGAGGCGCACACCTGTTGTACGTTCTCCTTCGATAACTTAGTCACTTGAATCAAGTCACCAGCTATTCTGACATTGTTCTAACATGCTTCTTATGAGTCGAAGTAATTAATCAACTTTTAACTTAGATAACTTTTGATCACATTGTTCCAGTTAATTGACCAAACGGCACGAGAACGGTGAGTATTACTTATATTATTTTGTAGTCACATTAAATCGTGTATGTAACTGTACATGCTCAAAGTAACTGTATAGTCAATTATGCAACTAGTGCATTCCTTTCTAGGGAACACTGGACAAAGCTGTACATTTCATATAAGTTAAATATTTTTAAAATAAGTATTCTTAACACTTGAAAATCCTAAATTATTACCTTTAGCAATTTAACTTTTAACGAAAATATAATAAAATTTGTTTCAAGGATGTTGGTGTTCAAGGTTTTATATTATTAAATGATTTCTAGAGTGATAATTTTAGTTTTATTTTTTGTTTATATTGTTAAAGAATAAAATAATATATGTATTAATAATAATATTTATTTGAATAAATATCTTTATAACTACAATAAAAAAATAATAAAAAATTCTTGTGGCTTTAATAATTATTAATATTTAATAAAAGTTTTTATAATTTATGAAGTTAATTTTAGATTTGATAATGTTCTTTATAACTTAGATGAAAACAAGCATAAGTGAGATTTTAATAAATTTCTTGGGGGGTTTTTATTATAATGTACCCTAAACTAAAACTTAATTTGAAAGTTAAAGGAGCTAAGCCCTCTAATTTGTGCTTATGAAAATAAGTCATGCCTTGATTCATAAGCCTCATTATTTAATTTCTTATAATGCCAAATATAGGTTTTCTCATCCTACCTTTAAAGAATAACAATAAATATAAGTTTTAACAATAATAATAAATATTGAGTAATCATTTTCTCTATTTTTTTTTTTTTTTTTTTAGAAAAATATGATTGTGACACGGGTTATTTTTCTGTTCTCAGTAAGTTTTAATGACCTAATTTTTCTTTTTTTTTAATAAAAATAACTACATAATATATTGTTGTAAACAACATTGTTTTCATTTTTTTTTTTTTTTTTGTAGTGGACAGTATGGTGTGTTAGTGCTCAATATAATTCACTAAATGAACCAATGCTAGGTATAAAAAAATTTTCACCTATATAATTTTGTATAAATAAGTAAATTAACCTGTTAAATTTTATATTTGATATTTTAATGTATTGTTTCTAATAGTTTTGAATTTCTTTATTTAATAGATTTTGATGATGACATAACTAAAGATATTTCAGTAGAATGTAATAAAAAAGAAATACGTATTAACATTAGTCCTAAATCAAGAGCTTTCACTGGAATAATTTATCCAAAAGGATTAGCTAAAAATTCAAGTTGTATGACTGAATTTAATGATCAAAAGAGTCCTGCTGTTTATAGGCTCCCCTTGAGATCATGCAATACAATGAGCACATATTTGGTATTAAAATGATTATAAAATTAATTACCCATAGTTTAATGGAAAAGTGTATTTCAGAATGATGGAATTGTAGAATACTTCAATACAATAGTACTACAACCACATAGAAAATTAGTGACAAACCTTGGAAAAGGTTTTCATGTCCGATGCAAATATCAAACTACTGAACAATTATTAACCAATGTTATGAATATAAGGTAGAGAATTTTATCTCGATACCAGATAAACAATTATCTAATATACTAGATAATTGTTTATACTTGAATTTTAGTTTCTTAAATATATAATTTATAATATATGCATAAAATTTACATTGATTATACCTTTTTTTTTGCTACTGTGGTATCACAATATATTTTTATAGTTAATAATGTAAAAATTTTAAGGTATTTTAAAATATTGTTTTTTTAATAAAAAAAAGTTACACAAAACAACAATGTTATAATTTATAGTTTTTTGTTAAAAATTTTAGTGATTACTATTTTTAAACTTTATTTTATGAATATTTAGCACACCAGAAGGAATTTCTATGCTTGAAGGAGCTAAACTTCCAACATGTACTATGAAAATATTTTCTGGTAAAACAGTGAAACCCAATGTTGCAGAAAATGTACAAATTGGTGATCCATTAACTATGGTGATTTCAATTAATAGTGAAGATACTTTTGGATTATTTATTACTGACTGTTTAGTTCGTGATGGGCTTGGTTGGGGTGATCAACGGCTTATTGATAAATATGGGTTTGTATAAGAAGGTCAATAAATGTTAATGATAAATTTGTAATGTCTTGATGTAAATATTATTCTAGATGCTCTATTGAAGAAGAAATAATGGGACAATTCCAATACAGTGAAAATAAAACTACTGCTGTTGTTAGTTTTCAAGCTCATAAGTTTCCTTATACAACATCTGTTTATTATCAATGTCATGTCCATTTATGTATGAAAGCTATTGGTGGTTGTACAAATACGGTAAAAATATTAAAATTTCATTTTAAATCTGTAATGTTTGGACAAAAGAGTTAAAGTTTAAAATTGCAACATTTTAAAAAATTAAACCTATAGTTTACATTTAATTGAGAAATTTATTTATAACAAGTAAATTATGTATACATTATTTATCTAGAAATCAGAAATTATTTATCAGTCTTATTTATGAATTTTCTTATAGCCACCAAACTGCAGTAATAAGAAACGTATTCGTCGTGATGATCAATTAGCAGAAGATGAGAGTCCTGCAACAATTGAAGTCTATAGTGGCTTGTATGTTAATGAGGCTGCTGATAGTGGAAGTCCTGAACAGATGGATCAAGTAGCAAGAGAAAAGGTATGTTATACATAAATAAAATATTCTAGGTTATTAGGCACCTTGAAAAGATTCTAACAGATTTTATTTATTTTTTGGTTTCCATTCTATAAATTCTATTTCTTCAGTAATTTTTATTTCTACAGAAAAACATCTTTTTTTTATAAAATTGATATTTCATTGAAGTTTTTAGTATACACAAGAAGGATAACACAAATTTAATCATATATCTTTGATATGATTAAAAAAAATTAAAATGATAGTTATAATTTATCATTTAATTAAATATTTTATTTTAAACATTGTTGGACCATCCACTTCTCCCAAAATGAAACACTATGTATGAGGTCTAGTCCTTAATTTTCAAAATAGAATATACATTATGCTTTTAAAAAAAAAATTTTTTATACGTAAAATATTATTTATTTATTTGGTTGCATATTATTTATAATAATTTTTTTCTTTGTACAGCTTTCAGATGATCCGTACAGTATTTGTATTTCTCAACGCAACTTTGCCATAAGTATTGCGATAGCTGGACTTATTCTTATGCTTTTAACCGTAATAACTGCTCTTATATTGTTGACAAGAAGAAATAGGAAAACACTATCATCAAGTGGAAGTTCAGTATATAGTGGTCCTTATACTAATACAGCTTATAGCCACACGAGTTAAATAATTCATAAGTGATATATTTAAATGAATATTTATAAGGTGCTCTTACTAATATGTAACATATGTAATAGTCTATTATTATAGAAAAAATTATTACTATGTGGATTAAGATATCATACATTATATTTTAATTTTCTATTATTTTAAAATTATAATATCTTTTTATTAAGAAAATACATTTGAATCGGGGACATATATAAAACTAATGTTCTAGCAATGCCTGTTCAAAAATATTGTGTTATGATTATTGTATTAATAGGGTAATTTATTATATTACTATTAAAATAAGTATTGTGCCCTTAAAGTTATTAAGTGAATTATATATTAAACTTAGCATTTCTTTTCTTCACTTGTATAATTAACAATATAAATTATAAGTCTTTTTTTTTTTTCTATTTTAGATATACTTATCTTTTGTATTGTACAGAGATGATGTATGTTGTTATATAATAATTATCCTTAAGAATATTAAATACAATTATTAAAAAAATTAATTCTTTTTTAAAAACACATTAATAAGCTTCTAAGAGGCATCAAAAATTTGTGCAATGCTCTATTACTAATTAGTTACTTGTTCCTCGTATAATATTATTGTTGTAATTTTAAGATCAATTTTATTATTGCATAAAATATCTATATGATTCGTATGCACATTAGATAAAATTGTATTATACATGTCCTCGATTTGAATATTAAATAAAATATTTTAAATTTAAGTTTATTAATCGTTAATTTTATTTATTAAGATTTTATAATTTTGATAATGTCTGGTCAATAAATTAATATTTATTAATAATTAATTAATTGTAAAATATTAAAGGTTTAGATGGTTAAATTACACAAAATTTTCATATACAGGTGTTCAGTGAGTACAGAAACGGATTTCTATTGTTCTCATTTTGTATGTTTATAACAAATGACCTGATTCCTTACTGAACACCTGTATATGTATACAGGTGTCCCACCGTGATTTATTACTTTGAATATATAAAATAATGTTAAAATTAAAAAAATCTGGTGGGACACTATATCTTGTTCATAATACTTTTACTCGTAATATAATATTTTTTAAAATACTGTTAAAAAGTTTTTTTTTATTTATGTACAAAATTTACACAAAAATTTTGTTTTACAGCTTTGATAAAAAATTGTGATGGTGTTGATCTTACCATAATGTGTTTGGTATATTCCGTTTTACTTCTGATTACCCTTAATCTCTTTTCTTCAAAGGCTAATATCCACATCTCAATCCTTTGATGAACTTCCTTGCTATTTTAAAATTTCTTCTTTAAAAACTCCGGTTTAACGATATTTTTATCAGTAATAATGAAGACAATCTCTTTTGATATGCTTTTTATGAGAATCCGATAAAAAAGTACATAAAATGTTTAAACGCATCTCTCATTTTCTATTTTATATTTGAAAATGTTTTGTAATGTCTGACAACTTTTAACCTTTATCAAATTAAAGTTTTTTAAATTTATTTCATGATTTAAAAAAATAGGCCCCGATGATTTGTCTCTTGTGAGTTAATCTTAAAACAAAATTTTCAAATAAGATGTTCAATTTTCTTCTTTTTTTTTTTGTCTTACTCTATAACAAAATCAAATTGAAATATTTTATTAAAGTAATGTTAATCACTATCGCATATCAATCTCTACTAGAGCTTGACTCAAAATTATTTGTTTTGTTTTTACGTTATGACAATTAATATGTTACAGTATTATTACGTTATATATTTTAAATAATTAAAACATTAAGGATTTATGTTTTACGTTATTCGGTATTCAAATGTCTTTATTTTTGCGTTTCATAAATTATAAACATAATAAATAATTCTTTTACCTATTAGAAATTAACCTATTATTGCATACATGTGAGACTTTCTCTCACTTAATTTTTATGTTGAGAAACACTGGTTTGCTAGTAGTTAATTTTTCTCAAAATAACCGATATTATACCTTAAATGTTAAAACGAATCATCAATATGTTTTCGTTTACTGTTTAGTTTCTTTTTTCATTTTTAGTTAGCTAGGTCTTTTATTTCGTTTAAAGTTATGTGTTATTTGTTGTTATTATACATTTTTAATTAATCGTTCACGTTTTACGATTCCAATAAATTATTGGTAGTTAAAACGTTATGAAAACGATTTGACGTCTTGTTTTATATTAAAAAATGTAAACTAAATATATTAATTAAATTGTAAATTCTTTATTTCTCAATGGAAAGTTAAAATTTTGTAAAAATGTGTTTAATTGTTATATGATTCAAAAATATCATACAGTAGTATGGGTAAAACGATCATACATTATACAATCTTCATAAATAAGTATTAAGGAAATAGGCTAGTTAGAATAAATTTCCCCTGTTTCAACTTAATATTCCTATATTTTAGCTTTGATGCGAAGTTATAATGTGGTATACTTTATTAAAGAAAATAAAATTTCGGACTTTATTTTGTCTTCACATTGAAAATGGCTACCGAATGCTATTTTTGTGTGAAAATTCTCGATTTTATATTTTACATTTTTAACTTTATTATGCTATAACTTTTTGAAAAATGTATGGATCAATACAATTTTTTCATGAAAAGTAGTTTTTATATACATCTTTCATACGACATACTTTTTTTTTAAATAAAACCATTTCCCTTTTTATATTTATATATAATAAATATATATATATATATATTCATATATTACACTTATAAATTACAAAACTTGTAATCAGGAAATATAAATAAGGTAATAGGAGATCATATCGCTTTTGAAATAATCCACCAATTTTTTAAAATTAAATATTATCTACAGATTTGCATCAAAGCGTTTTTTATAATAGTGATTTTAATCACTGTTAGATATCATCATACTGGACCCAACTATGCCACGTCCCCACTGTGCCGCGACCCGACTGTGCTGGATTTTTTTACTAATATATTTATTAGTAAAAAATTATTTATAATGATTTTTTAAAAATCTTTTTATTTGTTAATTAAAGGGATATTACAATTAGTTGAAAACAATAATAATGACTTGATTATTTGTGACAAACACATAAATAATAATGACATAAACTACTTGATTAAGGAACCGTCCAGTGAGAGATCCTCAGAATTTTTGTTTTTTTTTTTAATAATAATGATATTACTATTTTTTTTAGAAAATCTAGTTGTAGGATATTAGAAAGTAAAAACATTAAAAAAAAATTAAATTAAAATACCAATTTCAAACAATATTCTAATAAATCTGAATCTTTTAAATTATGAATAATTAATTTATGTCATAACTTTAAGTCAAACTCTGGGGTATATTTATGGGGGAGACTCGAGAGGCGCAAACTCCTTTCCACCAAAATTAGCGTAACAACCAAATCTTAGACCAAAAGTACTACTTTTCAACGATTTTGAAACAAATTAATTGTTTTTAAATATAAATAACTTAAGTATTTATCTTTTATTTTATATAAATTATTTGAAAATCTAACCCTTAACCGCCTACATCCTTTCATCAAACATACTCTTTTTAAATCGAACAACTTTCCCCTGTACAGGAAGCGTTCAAATCTTGAAACATTCTTATAAAAAGTAAGTTTTATTTTGAAAATCCAACCATTGTGTTTAAAAGGATAATTGAACTTAGCAACATTCATACATCAACACAATATTAATTTCAATTCTAAATTTGTTCTTAAATTCTTATGTACTTTAAAATAAATTAAATTAGAACCTACAATATATTCTTATTAATATAGTTAATAAAAAATAATCGTTCTGAATTTAAGAGATCATGTAGTAAATTATTTTATTTTAGGGAAGTTTTTAGTAAAAAATTAGTCACAAACATGTCTACAGTACCTGAAAAATTCAATCCCTTCATAATAAGAATTCAAAATATAACCTTAATTTTTATGACTTGTTACACATAGTATTATTATAGTGTAAATTAGCTCATATGGTGATAAAATCTTTGAAGTTTTTAAGAAGATATTTATTTTACAATTCCTTTACAACAAGTTTTTTCCATTTTCAATGTTTCTAACATTGAAAAAAAGATTATTCGAGAAACAAATTATCATATATTTTAAGAAATAATTGACTATATTTACATATTAATTTGGATTTTAATATTTATCAATAAGGTATTGGGGAGGTTTAAACATTTCGATAAATAATTCGTTTTTATTTCGACTTTTAAATCTATTTTGTTTTAGTCAATTAATTTTTTGACCTAAATACGGTTCGGATGTCAATAATTAATCTATAATTGTCATCATGTCTTATTATTATTTTGATAAATAACTTTTATTGGGAAAATTCACTGAATTTTGAATACAACGTTTCTATGGCAACAACTGCACTTTTCTTCTTTATTTGTTTTAAATAATAATGATGATAACGTTCTTCGAACTTCAACCATTTGTTGAACAAAATTTTTTCAAACTGCCTGAAGGCTGAAACGTTTTACTTACTTTATTTTAGATTGTTATCATGATAAAAACGTGATTGATAGTAAGGGATTTAAGCCCGCTGACTGTTTTTCTTATCGCTACACGAGAAACGTTAAATAATAAAAAGTTTTCTTTATAAGCCGCCGTACGTAAATTCTTTAAAATTAGTAATTATATTTCTTGGATGAAAAATAATAATATTTATAAATATTACATCAACACATGAGATTAATTTATTTCTTGTCGTGGCTAATTAATCCTCCAATTATATAAAAATTATTGTACATTCTTTTTTTTTTTTTAATTCTGTTATTAACTTAAATACAATTTGAACTAGTCACAATTAGTTCTGTATACTATTTAAATGCCTAGTAAGAAAAGAAAATACAATTCCAGATTTCCAGCAGTAAGTAAAATTATATTTTATAAAACAACTGTTTATGTATGTGTTTTTAAAAGAATTTTTAAGCTAATATTTCACTATTTTACTTTGTATGTATTTTTTTTTTGTCTGGTAAAAATTACCTGACAAAAATTGATATTAAAAATTAATATCAATATAAATATACATTTTTATAAAATCTTTTTAATTTACAGGGTCGCATTAAAAAAATTATGAGGATTGATGATGATATTGGAAAAGTAGCATTGCCTGTTCCAGTCATGATTTATATCCTTTTTATAGTTTAATTTAACATTACTAAATTTTATTTAAAAAAATATTTTACCTAAAATGTATTGTATTAAATTAATCCATTAAACTAATATTAATTTCTCTACTTGTATCACCTCTTTCTTCCGCCTTTGCCTGCTTCCATTTAAATAGGAACATTATGACATCAATTTCCATTTAATAACATATATTGTTTATTATTATTAATTTTATTTTTATTAAATTTCCTTTACAATATGATTACCTCGAGCATTAGAACTTTTTGTAGCTTCACTATTAAATAAAGCAGGTGATATAACAATGCAGAGAAATGCCAAGACTTTAACTCTAACTCATTTGTATGTTTAAATTTGAATAATAATTATAATTGAATTTTCATTTTTTTTTTTTTTTGTTTTTTAGGAAACAATGCATTCTCTCTGATAGTCGTCTTGAATTCCTTAGAGAACTTGTTAAAGACATTCCTGACGTTTCTGAAGAACATAATGATGGAAACTCTATAGATGGTGTTGTTGTTAAAAAACAAAAGATTAATGACTCTGATTCTGATGAAATGTATGTTTTTTTTAATACTAAATTATTAAAAGTTTTTATAGTAATCATAGCAAAATTTTAATCATAAAAACATGTTATTTACCCCATCTCCAAAACTTTTATTACTGTACATAAAAATTATTTAGCTATGTATTTAGATTATAATTTGTCTTAGGTGTGTTTTTTTTTTAATGAGAAATGAAAGTATTTAACATATTATTTATGTTATTAACTGTGTATATTATACAATTAATTGATTGTTGAGCATTAATTTGATTATTATAACTGACTATTTGATTTATATTATATTACAAAGTGAAATTTTTCTATCAAGAGAATTTTAAAATTCTGTTTTATTTTGTTGTAAAGGAAACTAGTGAAGGTACAGAAATATTTTCTTCTTATGTAAATTTATAAGAACTTAGGAGAAGAAGACTATTTCTATATGCTCTTTAACTAGATAACACCATATGACGACTATACTATTTCCAAATAAGGTTTTTCTGAGAATTTCTCTAGATGTCTACTGATTCATATTTTATGGTTCCGATATTTGTGCTCCTAAAGATATTTATATTTTTTTTCCATCGTCCATTTAGGCAAGCAGCAAGTAAACCCAACCTATTTCTAGAAAATTTTTAAATATGCTTTAAGTTTCAAACACTGATCAAATTTATCAATCGATACATTATTTTTTTAAAAGAAAGAAATTTACTAGTATATCACATAAATATTTTTTTTATCACTAATAGATTATAGTTTTAAAAATAATTCTAAAAACTTATTTGTATATATTATAGATGATTGAATATTTTTGCTTATTGAGAATTCGGTGTAAATGTTTAACAATGTAGGTTCAATTTTGTAAGTTTTTTTTTTATTATTGCTTAGAAAATATAATTGTTTATATAAAAAATGAAACATTTTTTTGTGTTATAACATTAATATATTAGAATATTTAATGAATTAATTGGCTATAAAAGTCTTCTTCATTATAATGAAGATAAAAATTTCTATGATTTTTTATTCTTTTACTTTTATTTTTAGTTTTTCAATATTAGTTATGTTATTTTATGTTATTACTTTAGTAGCAATACCCGGTAATTATATTTTTTTCAAAAATAACTTTTTATTGTTCACGTTTTCGTAATTTCCTTATAGTTACCATTTTAAAAAATGACATTTTGAAAAAGTACATATTTAGGAATTATTATATATATATATATATATATATTAATAAATAAAGTTTCATTGTACATTTTGTTTTATACTTAAAATAACATTTTTAAGTGTATAAATAAATTATTTTTAAATGACTTTATTGTATTAAAAAAAAACCACTAAAAATAATTTAAATGTAAATAATATATTCCAAATGTTTATGTCTCTCTTCAAAAATGTAGATACTATGTATTGCTATTAAAGTACCGATTTATCAAGAAAAAAAATTTGAGTGATATATTTTGTTATATTACAAGTGAATAATTAATTACAATATAAAGAAATTTATCAAATTTTTTTTGTACTTATGTAGTGCTATTATGTTTCATATTTTAATCATTATTAAATTAATTTTGACATAAAGATTTCAAAACATCTTGATATTAAGTTAAGTATATTATTTTGTACAAGAAAATAATTTATAATAATATGAACAAATGGTTGTTTTGAATAAAACAATCATAGTATAATTATTTTTGACGAACTTGCAAATATTAAACCAATTGGTTTATGTTTTAACTATTTATGTGGTTTATGTTATTTTAATAGAAACTATTTGTATTTAAAAATTTTATAAATTCTGTTCCCTTTAGTATTTTTTGTCATTTATATTTTATTATACGACTTATATAATTTTTTCAATAATATTTAAAGTTTTATTTCAAATTATTTTTATTAGAATTGTTATGATAAAAAAGATTAAATTAATTTATATTGTTTCAAGAAAAATATTTTTTTGTTTCACTTACATTTATATTTTAATCCAAAAATGGAAGTACTAATATTTATTAGGCTACATTCTGCTGTTGTTACTGTATTTCATAATTTTTTAAAATTGATATCGATAGCTTAATCATTATATTTAAAGATGTGATCAGGGGGAAGATGTAGGTCAAACCCCAATCATAAAAGTGATAAATCACTTTATATATATATATCTTATGTAATATGTATAATATTATATAACCTCTTATACAAAATCCTTTAACTAACAAAAAAAAAAAAAAACTTACATAATTTTCTAACTTCATAAGCCTTGTCTAACATTTATATATTTATAAATAAGTTTCAATATATTCTTTCTAGTTACATTTTATCACGTAGCTAAAAAATATTTAAAAATTATATTGTAGAATAAAAAGTTCTATTAAAATATTTACCAAATATTTTTTTAACACTATATAATATGTATTATTATTTTTTACAGATTATGTAATTAACAAAGCTGGGACTTAAGCTAGTCATGTTATAAATATTATATATTATTGAAGTATGAATTGTTGATGTTCTTTTTTCGGCAAGACCTTATGATATGACAATAAGCAAAATAATTATTTTTTTCTTTTCGCACTACTTACCAAACATTAAATTTATTTTCCCATGGATATACTACTAAATATTTGTGGATAGTGTAAGAATTAATTTTTTTTTAATGCTATTTCTATGATTGTCTAACTAAATAATAGTTTTTATGATTTTCCTTATTTTTTTATTTTTCGTTCCCTTGGTTTGTAATAATTGTACACGTTTTCCTCATTATAAGAACATTGTATTTATTGTACCTTTTTTTTTATCAGTAATATTTTAGTTGTAAGTCTTATTATTTTTATTGTACAGCAGGGTAAAAAACAGCATCAAAGCTATAACCTATGTATAAATGTATATTTAAATAAACATTGGTTAATTGATTTTATTAGTTTTTTTTTACCTACCTTCTTTCATCAGTTTTGTCAATCACACTGTAAAAATAATTTTAAAAATTTTGTCCACTACACTAATTGATGGTTAATGGTTAATTTTAATGCATTGAAAATATTTTTTGAATTACTAAAAATCATTGTTTGGGTTTATAAAAGTTGTTTAATGCTCAAATAAAAATATACAATATTTGAAGCAATAGCTCATTCTTTAATCTTTTAAGGGAAATAAAAATTTGTTTTTAGTGTCTAATTAATTTTCTAAACTGTTCTACTTCCTCTAATCGTTATCGATTTCAATGAGTTTTCAAAAATGAACTTTTAGAGCTATTAAAATTTCATTTCTATACTTCATTTGTGACCTTGTAGACTGATCTTCTTTAAAAAATTATGCAGTAGAATAATTAGTGAAATGTATTTATTTGTTATGTTTTGTTTAGCGTCGTCTCGCTGGACTGCCAAAAAGACCGAGAGCCCTCCAATGACATTGACAGTATCGAGATCATCCTGTTACGCGGTGCCGGTGGATGTTTATGTCATATGTCAACGAATCTCCCGTCGCTTCTCCAGATAAATGCCCGCAACTCGAAATTACTGCGAACGTTAAGCACGTGGCGGTTGATGTTAACGACTTATAGAAGACAACTGAAACGTGGTCAAGTGTGTCCTGCCATCGCACAGAATTGTGACCGTTTTTTTACATTCTACTGCGGTGAACTCATCCGACTGTCCAAAGCCGAATGTCTAGTCGACGCCTTGACAAGTATTAGAGACGTGTACGCAGCGTATCTAGCGAGTTGCGTTTTTGCCGACGCTTACGTTGTGTGCACGGACCGCGCGTGCCGTGTAAATGTCATCAACGTGTTATGCTCGGCGTTTACCGCAACGGAACCCAACAGGTCCGTACTAGGTATTGTTGTATCGACCGTCCAACGAATCCTGGTGGATAAGAACGAGCCCGGGCAAGTGCCACCCGACGGCTTTTGCGACAGTGCCGTCGACCAGTCCATCGACGGCGCAGACGACGCGAAACGAGACGTGCTGTTGGAGTTGCACGATTGCTGGCCGGATGCCGTCGGCGCTATGGCCGACTGCTGGCACGCCGGAGAAGTAGCCGTTTTCGTTGATTTCGTCCAACTGTGGAAGTCGATATTGGTCGCAATCGACGCGGCCGCCGCCGACATGCCGTTCCATTCGATATTCGGTTCGTGTTTGTTCCAGTTGCGACTCGTCTTGTGCGGACCCGGAACGGTATTGGACGTAGGGCACACACGGTCGTGGATAAATCTCGTCCAATTATCGGGTGCCGCCTTGAGCTGCAGTCGGACAGCGACCGCCGCATTCGGGTTGTCCGAAGCAGTGACGTCCAACGTCCCGTCGCTTCTACATCGCTTGGCCCAAGTCCAAAATCGTTTGCGAGCCGATCAATTTGGCCGTCGTCGGGCGGTGCAGGAAACCGTTTTGCTAGTGCTCAAGTGTCTGCGAGCGGCCGCAAAGGCCACACGTCGAACGGCCGATCAATGCATTGAGCTATTAGACTCGTACGTCAAGTGTACCGGCACAGTGGACGTGCCCGTCCCTTTCTGCCGCTGGATAGTGATTTTGTTTCGGGATCGGGACGACCTGATGGTGGAAAGTGCTCTGTGCGCTCTGGACACGGTGCTGGTTCGTCCAGACCCAACGCCACCGGATTTGAACCCTTTTGGAACTTTTGTCCAGTTCATGAATTGCGTGTGTTGTCAAGCCGACGTGCTACTCGATTTTTTAATATCCGACGAAAAAACATTATTGTTACGGTACATGTTGAAAATATTAAAATTAATTTGTAACAATCCCGAGGATTTCTTCCGGACTTGCGGTGACCGGCTGGACGACATAATGGGAGCGCTGATTAGATTACACTTGAAAATAATTAGGCTCAGAGAGAAGAACATTTTCCCTTACTACATCACTCCTATAATTAATCTAATTGAAATCTGTGATAATTTATACTCGAATAGAATGTGAAATTATTTATATATTGTTAATAAAACTGTTGATTATTTTACTTTCCCGTAAACATTATACTTTACATGACCAATATTGGACTCTTTAATTTTTTATTCGCATAAAATACGCTTGTATTTTTTTATAATTCTACCTTATAAAACTTGCGTTTTAAATTGTTTTTATCGACATGTCTTATACAACGACTTGATAGGACAACGAAAGGTTTAGAACTTGTATGACAAAAAAAAATTATAAGTCTGTGTACAGGTAATCTAATTGATTGGTCTAGTTTTATTAGTCGTTAAAAATTCAACAGAGAAAATGCCAATTTAGAAAGAATACCACAGTTAATTGTATAAAGTGTTCAACCTGAGTTTCCATAATTAGTTTTTAAAGAGAAACGAGGACGCCCGCAGAAAAATTTTCCAAGGGGTTCAAACATTTTTAACAACTGTGTAGGCCACGGAGGTAATTCTCCATATCCCATAGGATCAATTATTAAGTATTTTTTAATCAATCCCTTATACCTTTTAAGGGTGTCAACTTAATTTTTTTAAATAGCAACATTCGTATTTTATTGGTTTTAAGAAATAAAAAATTATCTAATGAAGGAAATAACTGTGAGATAATATCTCGGAAGTATTTTGAAATATATAGTGGTGAGGTTATTTTTATCGTTACGCACTACTCCGTCGCACTCTTCTTTCACTAAATGTTTAAAAATGTTAATAACTTAAAAAATGTCCATCGTTTCGCTCAGCGTTAATAATTCACACACGACACAAATTTTTAGTAACCATTATTATCATAATTATGTTGAAATGTACTTACAGAATGATCGATTTATTGTTAACCGCTAAATCTTTATCCAATAATAATTTTGGAAAACAATTTTTTCTGGGTTTTGATAAGTGTCATGTATTTATCGATTTATAAGCTGTTAACACTTAGTTGTTTAATTTTCTTGTTTTAAATTGAACATTTTTATTCGTATAGAATTTTATACAACCGAAAAATGATTAATAATAAATTCTATATGTATATTTATAATAATAATTCTACTCGTTGAATGAACGACGAGTTTTTTAATATTTACCCTTAAATATTTCAAATCTTATTTTATAAACTAATTCATAATATTAATTATACATTTACAAACCTCGATTAAGGGAGGGGGAAACCNCTTAAATATTTCAAATCTTATTTTATAAACTAATTCATAATATTAATTATACATTTACAAACCTCGATTAAGGGAGGGGGAAAACTTTGGGGTCCACGAGCTTAAGAGACCAATCTCAAATTTTACTGGCCTAGTCAAAATTAGTGACAGTTTTTCGAGATATTTTTTTCGCTTTTTTATAGTAGCGATATTTTTCACAGGGAGAGGGTAATCTCAAGGTACCGCCCCGTGTAACTTGTTAAAAATTACTCAGTATCTCATGAGCGATTGCAAATTTAGTGCAATCGCTTTGTATATTTGTAATTATTTTCTTTGATTTATAATGGATTCAAATAAAAAAACGTGTATTTCACTATTGATACTATGATTGAACAAGTTGTTACAGATTTAGAAAAAATAAATAATATGGAGCAAGATGAAGAGTATGTAGAATTTCTGGTATTAAGTGAAGAATTCGACAAAGCATTAATAGACTTTAACCGAAGAAGCGGCAGGAATTGACGAGACCCAAGCCGAGCTTTGAAGGAAGCATAAGAAAATATGGTGAATGAATTTTTTAAACTCATTAGAGATATTTACAAAACGGCGGATATACCTACCGACTTTGTAAAGAATATAATCATTCCTATTTCAAAGGAGAAATCAGCTAAAAAAATGTGAACGATTCGATTGCTCTCGTTCGCCTCAAAGATTCTTACAAAAATTATCTATAAGAGAATAGAAAAGAAGATAGAAGAAATATTATCAGAGTACCAATTCGGATTTAGAAAAAAAGTGGGTACGAGAGAAGCGATATTGGCTTTAAGATTAATAGCGGAAAAAAGAATACGGAAAGATAAGTTGGCGTTTATTGCTTTTGTTGACATTAAGAAGGCATTCGATAATGTTAACTGGAAAATAATGTTAAAAATGCTGAAAAGAACAACCACGGAAAGAAAACTGCTATATGAATTGTATAAAAATGAACAGGTGATGGAAAAAGATTTACATATGAAAATAAACGCAACGAAGACGAAAGTCGTAGTAGAGACAATAACATAAGAACAAGAATAAAATTAAAGGACGTTGAAACTGTAGAACAAGTACATTTCATCTATTTGGGTAGCACTATAAGCTCAGATGGGAGATGCAAAAGGGAAATTATAAAGAGATAATCCCAAGCTAAGGAGGCATTTAAAAAGAAAATAAGTATTTTTGCTTCAAACAACATTGACCTTAATATTAGAAAGAATCTACTAAAAATGTGTACATATGGATGCGAATAATTTTCTTATTTATATGCCTTTATTATAACAAACTCCATTACGCCATTGGAAGTATGACATTTATATCTTTTTTGTAAATATTTGTCTGAATTAAATTGTTTATGTTAATGAATGAAGTTATAAAGGTTGCAGGCAAACTATTAAAAAATAAACAAATATTTTAATCCAAACGTGTTTATTTCATAAAAAAATTTATTTAAGTGTGAATGAATTCCTTTTTTACACATGGAATGTGAACTTGAATGGGTTTAATTTTTTTGAAAAGGATTGATTTTTTTTGCTTAAGTAAAGCTAATCTCGTTTGTAGGTAGATCCGATCTTAATTCTTAGGAAAACCACTTTATGGTTCTGCTATGATAAATATCCAAACATTTTATAAATGAAATAATAAAAATTAAAAATTGGATAGTAAGAATTGTTCTAATAAATTACTTCAATAGTATTAATAAAAAAAATTCATCTCAACATTAGATGTTTAATCACGAAAAGCATACATTACAAATTTACAATTTCGCATTAACTTTCAATAATAATAACATAATAACATGTATTACATTATATACTTACATAATAAAAATATACTACTTTGTCAATAAAAACATTTTCTTTTTTTAGAAGTAACAAAAATGTATACAAATAATAATTTTAGGTAAAATGGACTTTATCAAGAGAGAGAAAGAGTTACAGTAAATGTTATGCATTTAACAGTATGCGTTCACAGACATTAAAAAACATAGCAGCCAATGGTAATATAATTTGTTCATAATAAAATAAAATTATACTTAACAATCAATACCAATAACACTAAAATTTTCAAAAAATAATTGGATGAAAATGTAAATTAACAACATTGAATATCAACTTTCGGTAATCAACAAAGAGGAATAACTAATGTATATCCAATACATTTATATAAATATTTTTTTTAAATAGTATTTTATACAATTTATATATTTTAAAATTAATAACAATAACTGCTTTTGGTAAATTTAATCAACTATCCAATTTAACATTTCCTAGGCTATTTGCAACCTGTGATAAATTATGAATCAAGTCAAGACGTTGCATTTCACTGAGACTTGAGAACATTTGCATAATTATGTCTGATGTAACTTCAGGCGTGTCCTAAAAAAAAAAGATAAAAATTAATTTTAAATAGAATTTGCAATATAACTATACTTACATTAACCGTAGATTTAACTTGATTAATAATGGCATCTTTTTTAACGCTCTTGATGTTATTCCCAATCAATGAATCCGCTACAATAGTGCCTTCAGCTTCATTTATTTGACTAGATAGCCACTGACAAACAGCTTGGTTATTGTCCCATAGGTAAAACTACAATTAAAGACAAATTTTAGTTTTACTAAATACATATTTCAAAAGTAATAGAAAAAAAAAAATGAAACTCACAGCTGTAGTACCATTATCTTCAACAAACCATCTCCTTAACATTTCGTAAGCAACTTCATCAAGAATATTTTCATTAGTACTTGTGATTACTTTTTGAATTTGGTTTTGTAGTAATCTTCTTTTTAATCTCCAGTATAAAGTATTACGAGATTTTTTCCATTCAACAATATCTTTTATCACTCCTTTGCTCAACATACACTTAGGTGTATCATGTAAATCAGCAAAATGTACAGCTACTTGATGATAGATTGGTTTTAACTCGGATACTCTTTCAGAAATCTTTTTCTCAATGTCAGATGCTTCTTCAGGATTTGACGTGGCATTTGCTTTAAAACTTGAAATTTTTGAATCAATTCGGTGAATAGACTTTAAAATGTCCTTTTCTCGGAATTTGATTTCTACAATACCTTCTGGTTCTAAAACGCCTCCCCTAATGTTAATAGGAATATTATTTTTTGTTTTGTTTTATTTAAGCTATGTAGTTATTTAAATTAAATGTTACCTGCTGTCCGGATCAGCATACATTTCAATATGTCTAGGGTTAATTGTTGTATCTACAACAGCCCAAGCACCTCCTCGTAGTTCACCAAATGGAGGAATATAAGTAATAATGGGTTGATTATACTGTCGTAGTTCATCAACAATATATGCACCAAATTTCATAATTTGTTCATACATGTCTAATTAAGAAATACATATTCAATTTTATAACACAAATATTAACCTGCTAACTATCTAACCTTTCATTCCTCCAGAAAATCCTCTCCAATTTGCAAAAATAAATAATGGTAATTCTTCATGAGCAAAATCTTTAATAGCTTGTGATGTTTTGTAGGCCGAGTCAGGGAACCATACTTGACCAGCTTGGGAAACAGTCTATAAAATTCATGTTGATAAAAATAATAAATATTATATTAAATTTTCTGAAGCTTTGTAAAAATTATGAAAACATACCTTTGATTCAGAATCTAAATTAGCAGGGTCTGCTGGTAATGTAACTTCAACAGTCCTCGTTTCAACAGCTATTACTCCAACTGGTATACCTCCTAATCTTGCTCTACCACACACAACAGTCTGTGCCCAGGGCCTCATAATTTCATCCCAGGATCCTTTGTCAAAGAAACCAGATTCCCAGTGGCCATCTTCAACAAAAAATTTATAAAATTAATAAATATCCAATAAAGTTCACTTTTTTGGGGATGTATTTTGTAAGGTTAGTATGAAAATGTTTTCAATAGATCAATTTTAACATATAAATTATGATATAGTTATATGGTACTTGAAATTAAAGATTTAGAGAGAATAACGTGCTATGTAACAATTAGTAAGTTAGTAAATTTTTTTTTTTATTCTAAAAATTTAATTAAATTCAAATAGTTTTATAACACGTAATCAACTTATTATAAACTATTAATGGTTAAATGGTCCTAGAAACTTTATAATTGAATTGTACAGGGTGTTCAGTAAGTTAGGAAACAGTTAAATTGTTACAAACAATGAGTACAATAGAAATTCGTTTCCTTGTTTACTGAACACTCTGTATAAGTATTTACTTGAATCTTCTCTTCCAGCTATCATCCATCGTGGATCATAAGGAACTTTAGTAGGTATAAAATCAATTTCTCTCTCAATAGGATCCACAGAGTGAGTAATAGGTAATGGAGAATCTTTGGTTTTTGGAATGTAAGAGAGCCATTTTAAAATACGGTATACACCATCTAAATCCCTACTTTCAGTCTTATGTGAAACACCATTGTTGTACATGATTTGAATACCTCCTAGTTGATTGTTTGAAGCATATACTTCACGACCAAGAAGCTAGAAATAATAATCCAATTTTATTAACTATATAGAGCCTTTTTATAAGTAGTAATTTATGTGTAAGTCAATTTCAGTGTTTTAACTTAAAATATAATTGCTTACCTTATTTAATGCACTGTAGCCTGTAAGAATAATATGAGAATTATCAATTTGGATCACTCTTTGTCCAAGACGCACAAGATAAGCTCCAATACCGATGGCACGACAAGTTACCATTGAAATAGTGACGATATCTTGATAAGCACGAGAAGTTTCCCCGGCTATCATTCCAGCATATTTTAAGTTTTCAACACCAAAGCCAAATTCTTTACCTGAAATAATAAAAAAGTCATAACACATTTTTTTTTATATACAATAGTTCTATTAAATTACTTACCTATTATATCAGTCAATTTGTATCGTGATTCACCTTCATCTTCAATTAATTCTGTTTCAACTGAGTTTTGGCCAGCTAATTTATCAAAATCTTCAGGAGTCAAATATAAATATTTGAAGCCCTTATTAAAAAAATTAGTACCAACACTGATGAATAAAGAATTATTAATATTAATATTATTATTAATGTTCTTACTTTTTCGGGATCAGACTTATCTTCCCATGCAATTTTAAACATTCCCTTTATTTCTTCAGCCAGACCAATACGAGCTCCACTGTTTGCAGAAATATAAATACGTGGTATTTTTCTACGTCTTGCTTCTTTTGAAGCCAAGTCAAAAACAATATCTTCTTGCGGACCAAATGAACCAATATTTATAGTCAAATCGTTAGCAATGACTATTATGTCTCGACCATCTGGATACTCTGGTGTGTTCATTGTGAACCTCCAAGCTACCATACCAGCCTGGTAATGACAAAATAAATAATATTTAATTTAAAAATTGTTAGATCATAGAAAAAAATTATTCCACACTTACAGAATTTTCACCTGAAAACCGTTTTTGTTCAACTATATGATCATCTTCAACAATTAATTCAACATAATCAAATACTACACTATTTTTTAAAACTCCATCTACAATATTAAAGGTTTATAAAATTATATAATTAAAAATATTGAATAGGGCATTAGAAAAAGGAAATAACAAATATACTGAAGTAATAAAAAATTCTCAAAATAAAAGTTACAAATTCTAATTTGATGGTACATATATTTTTATTTTATTAAAAAATAAATAATATATATTCCTACAAATTTGAAGCTCTCATTATTGCTAAAGACAAAAATTGCAGTTACCGTTTGGGTGTTCAGCAATGTATTCTTGCCATAAAACTTCTATTACTTGTCTGAACATGTCAGGAATATCATAAACATATGTTGTTCCAGCACTTTGAGCTTGGAATCTTTTTTGCTGTAAGAAATCCTTGGTAACATAAGGTGTTGAAACTGGCAGTCCGTGTAATGGTCCTTGCTTAGACTCATAAGACTCAAATTTAAACTAAAAATCAAATAAATAATACACTTAAAAATAATATGATTAGTTAAAGATAATTATAAAATTCTAGTAACATTTTTTTCCAATATTTTATTAGTTTATACATAGAAATATTGTGATAAAAATATAAAAAAAATTTGCATTGTGTAATATTACAAACATACCATTCCCATCTTTGAATCTGGTACTTCTTTATAGAGACAAATATCTAAATGATAACCACTACCGTTGGCAAGACTGAGACGAACATTTGATGTTTTACTTGTTGGAGAAGGTCTAATTGTCATTCTAAGTTCTGCTTGAAGTACACGTAATTTCCATAAACGAGGTCCATAACGCATTACCATGTTAGTAACACTTTCTTTTATCTATGAAAAAAATATTATTAATTTTTTTAACAACAAAAATCATTGGGGATAGTATACTTTAGCAGGATCCATAATAACTGTTGGAACAAAATTCAAGAAAATATGATTACAATCTGTTCTGCGGGCATGTGGATGACTAAATGCAACCTCTAATTCATCCATTGCTTCTAACAAAACACGTTCACCTTCATTTTGTAAATACTCAAATGATGCTTCTTTGGTGATCAAATCTTGATGTCTAATAATTGATCTAATGAAGAATCGATAGTCAGTTACTACTTGTCCTTTTGGCACCTTTAAACATTATTTAACAGTATTAATTAATCTATTTATTATATAACTCTTTATATAGTCAAATAAAAAATTTACTTTTGCTTTTCCTAAGTATAAGTACATTTTTCTATTTGAGGTAGGTAAAGCTTCTAGATCATAATTGCGCATTCTATTTAACTCAAGTTGGAAAGCCATACCTGGTTCCAAATGCCGGTAAATTCTATCTTCTGCAAAATTGTCATAGTTTCTGAAGGTGAATAATTTTGGATGTTGCCGTCTATCAAACAATTAAAAGTTAAAATAGTAATGTGAATAATTAAAAAAATTAACTTGCTTGTTAAGAGCCAAAAATGTCAATCTTCGGATAGATCGTTTTTTAAGCTCTTCTTGATGTTTGTAACAAAATTCTTCATACATTTTACTCAGTTTATCATCTTCCATATTACCAGTATCTTTCATAGCAATACATAATATATGACAGGGCTCAATCTAAAATAATAAGATTTTTAGTTTATATTTATCATACGTTTTTCAATGAAAATAATTGATATTTACTTGAAGGTTTTCTTGGTCAGCAGGACGAGTTTCACTAAGTGACAAGCTAACGTTGAGAGAAGAGCTTAATCTAGACTCACTTCCACTTTCAACTGCTTCTATAATTTTTGGAGAAATATAAACAGGAGAAGAAAGGTCTTCCATTATGTCAAGAATTTCATCAAAGTATTGTTCAAATTTATTAAATGACTCAAATGCAGCCATACAGCCTGTTCTTTGGTATGTTGGAATATATGGAAATTGTGTTTTCGAAGGTGAGTCAGGATTTTCAGAGTTATTGGATTTGTCTTCATTGAAACGTTGACTAAAACATAAAATCAGAATTAGAAGTTATTTAAACAGTAAAATTATTAAAAAAAATAAATAAATTAGGTGATTACAACTTACCGGTTAGGATGAGAAGATGGCAAAAGGAATTGGAAGTGTACTAATGGTATTTCACCAGATAATTCTAGGTGTTGTAAACAAGTTAGGTCATAGGATATATAGACCCGTCTTACATAAACCTATAAAATATTAACAGTAAAATAAATTCACCATAGGATATAAATTATTTTATTAAATTAATTGAACTACTGCCTTGCTACTGGTAAATCTTAAAAAAATTATGTTTAATTTTCTTTGTAGTTGCTACCATTCTCAATAGGATGACATAACAAACCACTGTTAAATATAAATTTTATATTTACCTCTAATGCTGCATTACACACTGCACGATTTGAATGATAAAAGAAGTCATGGAGAATATCAAATATTGAAGTTTCTGATTGTATAAGTTTTTGGAGATTTTCTGGATGAAAATCATGTCCATACATGTCAACTGCAGACAAAAATATAGATTCCATTTGGTTATGCCTTAATTCATATGCAGGTTGATGAGCAGCAATAAGAACCTAAAATATATAATGATTTAATTTATCATGATGGTAATATGATCTGCTAAATATGTTAACTATTCGGACTACTTTCAAAAATACAAGAAAATATACAATTTTTTCTTTTAGAAATTAAAAGTAACCTATAAATTTTAATTAACAAGAAAAAATAATTCTATCCCCTCTCTTTCCACCTTAAAATTGTACCAACTTTAAATGCTTTAAAATGCTAAAATGTTTAAATATTGAATATTTAAATGTTAAACACTATCATACATGTATAAATATCTTAAAAATAAGAAAATTATGTAACTTAAAAATTGATCGATAACAACTTTTGAACTATAATTTAAAATATATAAATATTTTTACATTATGCAGGAGGAGAAGAGCGATGTTCTAAAATTTTAAGAGATAAAAATAAATAGACACGCACTTCATCTTTGTCCTTTATTTATAAGTGTTAATAACTTTCGAAATACTGGTTCAAAAGTTAATATTGATGAGTCATTTTTTAAGTTAAATAATTTTCTTATTTTTAAGCTAGTTAAACATGTATGAAAGTGTTTAACATTTAAATATTTTAAAACAATTAAACTTGGTATAATTTTAAGGGGTGAAAGAGAGGAGTTAGAATTATAATTTTGTGTTAATTAAAGTTTATAGGATACTTTTAACTTCTGAAAGAGAAATTATATATTTTCTTATATTTTTGAAGATATTGTGTATAACTAGTGAATCACGCTGTATTTTTTACTGTTTATTAAATTTTATAATAGAACATTTACTTGACGAGCTCTAAGGGCAACTCTGGAATGTTCACTGCGATTTAATGAAGTTAACTCATTAAGGGTAGCAGCAAGTTCATCAGTAAGTCCAGGTTCATTAGACCATAAATGATCAATTAACATGGTAACTAACATGTTCTTCTTTGCTACTTGAGTATGTGAAAAAATAGTAGATGTTACAGCAGCCATATCATCCTTGTATCTATCTCGCAATGCAGTTGCACACTTATCATAACTTCCTGTGATCATTTTTATTTATAAAAATGTAGCTTTAACTAAGCTACTTTGCTGTAAGGCAAAGTGTAAGAAGTATGATGAGTTGTATGATAAGTTAGGAACAAAGAAAGGCGTAAAAGCAATTTATAGATTGGTAAAGGTTATAGAAAATTGACCCAAAGGGATTTTTAAATATATGGTGTAAAAAAATGTGGATGTGAAAAAGAGATGAAAAGCATATTATGAAAAATTGATAAATGAGGAGTACCCAAGAGATACTTTAAGAAATATTTTATGGAACAAAGGACTATAAGATTTATTTAGTAAGGAGGCGTGGGAGGCTGGTGAGATTGATGACAAAGAAAAAAGCAGTAGAGACAGATGAAATCCTAAAGGAAGTGTGGAAAATATTAATTATCTAAGCATAAGGTCGTTGAGAGGTCTTTTTAGTAAAGTCTTAATAAAAGGAAAGATGCCAAAAGAGTGGAGGAAAAGTTTTATGGTACCTGTATTTAAAGTCAAAGGACTTATACCGAAACATGGAGATTATAAAGACACAAAGTATGATGATATGGGAAAAGATAAACGTTAAGAGAATAATAAGCGAGATATCGGTAACTAAAATTCAGTTTTGTTTTTTGCCTAGAAATTCAACAATAGAGCCGTTATTTTCTGTGAGACAGCTAATAGAAAAGTATAAGGAGAAGAAAATACAGCTTGATGCAATAGAGTATATGTTTGAAGGCACAATAGAATCAATTGTACTAAGGAACGGTGATATTGACAAGGATGTAAGACACAGGATTAAGTTGTATGGTTCATAGTGTTGGTTAGTCGACAAGGAATAGATCAAATAATGAATGTAACAGTGATGAGAATGCTTATATGGATGAGTGATTAAAGAAGATAAGGAACGACCATATAAGAGGGAGTATAAATATAGCATCAATCTTGGATAAGATGAGAGAAAATAGATATAAATGGTAGAAGAGAACATGAGAGCGATTAAACGAGGACTGATAAGCGAAGCAGAAAGTTTTAAATATTTAAGATCATTTGTACAAAAGAGCGGTGGTATTGGCGAGGATTTGAGACATAGGATAAAATGCATATGAATCAAGTGGAGAGAAGTGTCAGGTGTTTTGTGTGATAAAAGAATCCCAATTAGTCTAAAAGGTATGTTCTATAAGACTGTAATGAGACTAACTATGTTGTATAGAATTTTGATGGGTTGATAAGAAAGTAAAGCAGAGAATAAGTGTAGAAGAGTTGAGAAAACTTAAATGGATGAGTGAAATGATGAGAGATAGAAAAAAGAAGTGAATATATAAGAGGAAGCATAGGACTAGCTTCGATAGTGAATAAGAGAAAGTAGGCTTAAATGGTTTGGTCACATTATAAGGAATGAGGAATTGGAAGATGTAGGAACAGTTATGGAAATGTACGTCGAGGAAGAAGAAAAAGAAGAAGTTTGAAAAATAGGTAGTTAATTATATTTAGGAGTGATATGAGGGCTGTTGGTGTGTGTATAGATGACGTGGTAGACTGTTTTAAGTGGAAGTTTAGGATACAGATAGTATCAGTAGTTGAAGTAAAAGAAAAAAAGAAGGATAGAAATAGCTTTAACTAAAAACATTATCATTTTTTACCATGCTGAAACTGGCTTTCAACTTCATAATATTGTTTGAGCAATTCATGAACCGCAGACTTCATTCGTCCACGTATTCCATTTCTGTATCTTTGGACTAATTGAACAATACCTTGTGTAGTTTGAAAGAAACTATCACGGTCTGTACGTTTTTGAAGTGTAGCAGCATGTCTAAAAGAAAAATTTGTTTAAAAATAGAATATATAAAAAATTAACAAAAAAATGAGTACCCATCGATGACAGCAGCTATTTGTTGACTAGGAAATTGAGCAAGTACTGAGGTAATATTTCTTTCATAAAGCTTCATTAAAGATTTAATTTTTTTATCAACTGGTTTAGGAATACGACCAGATATTGAAGAAATCACTTCCTAAAAAAATTATAATAAATTAAAATTATTTAATCCTTTTAAAGTGTAATAAAAGTAAAGTAGAAATACAGTAAAGTGCAGTTGAAGTATTTTTTAGATTAGTGTTGAATGAATCTGATAGTGATTAAAATCGCTGTCGTAAACAATTTGATACATATTCGAAAAATATTAAAAAAATTGACCACAACTATCAAAAATTACATACTCTTTAACATAAGTATTTGATTACTCATAGAGGATGTATCGCCAGAACATTTTTCTTTTTTCTTCTTAATATATTACATTAAATGAGCTTTAATTTGAAATAATTTATAATGGTATAAGCATTTTAATTATGCAAAATATTAAATAATTGGCTAATTTTACAAAAATTATATGGTTTATATATCAATAAATATTAGTCATTAAAGACAAGTTTAATGAATAATATTATTTTATTTTAAAGTAAATTGTATAAGCTTTAACTTAATATAAGTTCAAAGAAGATAGGTTTTTGGAACATTATCAAAAATTGAAAATAAAATAATTTGATATGATGATTATGCCCCCTCTCAGTACTTTGGTAAATAAATGAATTTTAAAATAAGTATGTTGAAAGTAAGGTATTTGATTTAAATATTACCATTGAAAATTTTATTTTGATCTTTGCATTATTCAAATAAATTGATCAATTTAAATATAACTATTATATCCACCAAAAATTACATGATTATAGTTTTATAGGCTTATTACTCAAAGAAGACAATCATCTAAATATTGATATATCTTTCTTTTTTTAATCATAAATGATTAAATGATAATTGCTTTTAATACCCAAAAACTTCTGAAATCGAGATTTAGGATAGTATTTATTTTTTTATTTTAAAGTACTTTATATTAGCTTTAATTTGATGTAGGATTAAAAAAGACAAGTTTTTTGAAGCATTATTACAAATTAAAAAGAAAAAAAATTTGATATGATTTTTAAGCCTCAAAGTACCTAAGTTAATGATTGATTTTTCAAAAAAAAAAAAAAAAAACGTCATCAAGACAAATGTTAAAAGTATTATTCAAAATTTTGCAATAATTCGTTCAATTTTCAAAAAGTTATTTTAATATTAATTGAAAACAAAAAATTTTAACATTGACGTTTTATGATAACTGTAATTTTTTGGTATATTTCTCTTTATTACTGGTAATGAGTGGGATTTATCAAAATTATGGTGCTGATAGCTTTAAATAAATATATTTTATCTCCATTGAATCAAATGAGCTCAGTAGGAGCGAAAATATTGATGTACCGGACAAAAAAAAAAAGGCAACAAAGTAAATTATTCTATTAATTTTCTTACTTGTAACTCTAGTAGTGGTAAACTAGGATCACGTAGAGAATTCATAAACTTTTCAATGACTTCTCTTAATCGACACAAATGATAAGGTTCTAGTAAGCAGTACCCAGCAAGGATATTATCCAACATTGTTCTATAACTTATGTGAATGTGGTTCAAACTATCACCGTAAATATGTGAAGTACCGTCAAGCTCTGGGAATTGTCCTTTATATTCAACAGCCTTGGTAACTAAAGTTGGGTCATCTAATTCAAGAGTAGCAATTAAAGATCCAGCATCAAGAACAGCACCAGGACGTTTGTTGTAAAATACACGACCATTCTCAGTAGCTGTTAATGTCATAACCATTTTCATAACCTAATAAATTTTATAAAAATTTGTTTTCTATTTTAACTCTTGCATAATGTGCAAATTACACAACGAACCTTGACTATAATATTATAATCAGGGCTCAATAAATATGATATAATTTAGTCATAGTAACCTCAATTTCAGCATAAGCTATTCCTTTTTTCACTGCTCCACCATCTTCAACAAGGAAGCTTATCAATTTTCCAGCAGAAGGAGAACGTAATAATGAAGGGTCATTTTCTTTTTCAAAGACACAAGTTTGGTTTCCAATAACAATTCTGTATCTATCAACTTCTTCACGCATATAAGTAGTAAAACTAGATCCATCCAAAGACAGTAAAATCCCTGAATCAAAGAAGAAAAACAAATGAAAATTATAATAAGGTATAAATAATGTAAGATAAGACACTTTCATAATATTTTTTTTTAATTTTAATATTTTAGAAATACCTCCATCTGAAAGACGGTGAACTTCAATTTCTTTAAAAGATCCATTCATAATTAGAAAATATGAATTAGGACCAGATTTTGTGACATGAACTTTATATTTGAATCCTTCATTTATCAACTCAACAGAAACATGATGATCTAATGTATTGGAGCTTAAAACCTGACCTCTGCAACAAATTTTAAATTTAATTATATAAGATATAAATCAATTATATACATAAAATTTTAATCGAAAATTATTTTTATTTTTAAAATATAATAGTTTTATTGGTGAGTTATAATATTCCTCTTTAAATGAGCAAAAATTCCAGGGGTAAATAATTAATTCAGAGATAATTATTTTTTCCAGTCTAATTTTAATTATAATAAAGGTATAATAATTAGAAAAACTAAGCTGACTTGGTTCATTGAAAATTGAATTAACATTATTCAATAATTTCTCCTTTTAGTCATAAAATTATTAGTAAATTCTCAGCTTCACATCGAAGCTAAAATAAATTTATATATAATTAAACTTTGGTTTATTCCATTTCAAACAATCCTCAATCTATTTTTATTTGTTATAAGTACATACAATGATACATTTTTTTTTTGTTATTAACTGATACACCTATAAATATAATACATCCAGTAAAATATTATTTAGACTTATTTAAAATTAATTTGAATATGAAACCTCCTGGAAAATTGGAGATATTTCTAAACACATACATTATTTTCTTATGTAATAAAATATTTAAAAATATTACATCCATGTATCATTTAAATAACAATTATAAAATGAAATTGTTATCAAAATTAAAAACTTACTTCACACGACAATCAACAGATAAGCTCACCTGAATACCACAACATGCAGATATAACAGGCTAAGAAAAAGCTGAAAATGACATCACTCTAGAATACCTAAACACTTACAGCAAGGATGACCACAACAAGGATTTCATTAGACAAGCAATGGATGAATGGTAAACAGAATGAAATCTATTAAAGAATATTAAACTAAGAGAAATAAAACAAAAAAAATGATCTAATCATATAATAAATAACAGCAGAAGAGACAATATTATCCTTACTCACTTCAGAAACAGACACACCTGTTACACTCATAATCATCTAACACAAAGAAAAGATCTCTACCCTTGCACCACATATGGAACTGAAAACTCAATCAAACTTATTATGTTGGAATATAAAATACTGAAAATAACAACCTCGAGCTACAAGAAAATTTTGTATACCGACTTTATAACATGATGAAAACTTTACAATTTATCAAGTCAATACAAATAAAAGATAAAATTTAATGTTACCATTGTAAGTATTAATAAATTTGGACAATGATCTCATTAGTCGAAGGCTTTTTCTATATAAAAAAATAAAAATTTACCGCTCTAAAGAATTTTGGAAATTTTGGAATGCATCAGTAATTTTGCGATCGGCAATATGAAGTCCTCCACAAATGACACCTAGTAAAATATCTGGTTTTTCAGATTGTACACGTTCTGCAATTAATAAATCTAACCAGGCTGTATCAATAGTGTTAGACTAAAACATAAATATATGAAATTAATTAAAACTAAAATCACCACTACAATTATATTTAAAAATTTACTTGGAAAGATTCTGTTTCAAGAAGTGTAATTAAGTATTCAACAGTTGTTCTGAAATCACCTCGAATGGATAGTTCTTTCAAAGCAATTACAAGGTTTCTATAAAAAAATATACACAAATTATTCCTAACTATTAGTACATAGTTATAAAAAGAAAATATTTATTTAAATTTAAATGTTAACGTACTCTCTAGCTTGTTCTCGATTTTCACCCCATGAAAAACAATGACCAAATTGTGAATCAGCAAATTCATGCAAACCTCCAGACGCTGCAACACTGAAATAACCCCATACATTTTTAGAAGAACGGAAATTAAGTTCTTGGACAGTACCAGAGCTAGGCTTAAATCCTAAACAAAAAAACTTTGTTAAACAACAAAAGAAAAATTAACTTTTAAATAGTATTTTTTATTTTAAAAATTAAAATGTGTTGATTCGTATTATTTTTAGTTACCTTCATCAGGATTTTCACTAGTAATACGAGCTGCAATAACGTGTCCCCATGGATGAGGTTTGTGTCTTGGTGAATCAAAATCTATATAACTGTCACCCCAAGCTGACTCGCCATACAGCAACCTAATATCTTTTATACAATTAAGTTGTAGTCCCATAGCAATTTGTAACTGAGCAGCTGGTAAGTTTACATCAGAAACCATTTCAGTACATGGGTGTTCAACTTGTAGTCTAGGGTTCAATTCCAAAAAGTAATAGTTTCCATCTGTGTCATAAAGATATTCCACAGTACCAGCACTCACATAACCAACCATTTTAGCAATACGAACAGCTGCCTGAAAAAATATTATAATTTTTTTTTCTTCAAAATACAGATAATGTTAATCTTGATTTTAAATGAAAAAATAAAAACTACTTTCTCCATTTCTTCAAAAACACTGGGTTCTGCAATGACTGCAGGAGCTTCTTCAATAATTTTTTGATGTCTTCTTTGGATAGAACAATCACGTCCAAACAAAGATATAGCATTACCATACTGATCGGCTAATAGTTGTACTTCTAAATGCCTAGCACACTTGGCCAATTTCATGATGAAAATTGGAGATCCAGGAACTTCAGCTTGTACCTAATATTTATCAAAATAAATCATAAAATAAGTACCAAAAAAATATAGCTACAAAACAAAAATTAATTTAAATGGTGCCTTAACATATACACTTTTCTTTATTTCACTAAATATGAAATTATATGTAATTTTAACACAATATTAACACCATTTTAAGTGTTATATATATATATATATATATATATATATATAAACACTTCATAGATCATTACTATAATATTTTTTTTGGTCTTAATTAAATGTAATATTTCTTTATATTTAAATTAAATACTACCAACCAGGACTTAACTATGGATAATAATAGTGACACTCGCCGCTTCATAATTAATAAGAAATCTTAGTTAAATAAATAACAGAAGTTTGATAAAAAAATATTACTTTATAAGTATTACACAACCTGTACACTCTAATAGACACATCAAGAATTAAAATAAGTAATTAATCAATTGTTATAGTTGTAATTAACTGATAATAATATCTAAGTACTCTTAATTTGAATTTTTTATTATAAACAAGAATAAATAAAAATTTGATTCATTACTATAACTAGTTATTTTTACCTGTTTAAATGCAGCTGGAAAGTCCTCAATATTTTCTACTTTTCTTATACCTTTTCCGCCACCACCTTCACTAGCCTTAATCATAATTGGATATCCTATTTTTTCAGCTGATAATAAACCTTCCTCAATTGTTGACACACATCCTTTTTTGTACAATTCCGGTCCTATTTCAATTTTTTTACCAGAATAATGACCCACCACATCTGAAAATTGAATTAGGATACATTACTAAGAGTAATATAAACTTAAATAAAAAATAAATGTTTATAAGTACTCAAAAAACTTCAAATATGCAAAAACACTTAATTAAAAATGTATTAATTCACATCTTACAACTGTTACTATAATACCCCGTATTTAACACATTTTTAAAAAATAAAAATTGTTGGGTTATAAATTTTAAAATTATTCCTTTGTAAGTTAAGTTATACTTTTGTTCATCTTAAAAACTATCTTCCTTTAAAATTATAGTTTTAAGATGATAATGTTATCTTAATGCTTAATAAATTATATTTTTTATATTTAATTAGTTCTCTCTCCTGAACAAATTGAAACTTTGTTAAATGGTATTACAGTGACAGTCAATATTTATGTAATAATAATATAATATATAATATGATGTTGATAAATACTTTGATTTTATAACTCTCTAAATTTTTTTATAAAAACTCATTTAAATTTAATAATATTTTTAGAGGAAATTTTTACATTTTACTTACTTGAACCTGACCATGGTAATGTGGGGATTTCTGCTGTTTGTGCAACAATACTAGAAGCAATTTTATCTCCAAGAGCAAACATAGCTCTTTCTGGTGGTCCAATAAAAGCAATTTTGTTTTTATCTAACAATTTAGGGAGTTCAGGATTTTCAGATGCATGTCCCCAGCCAGCCCAAACAGCCTAAAAATTATACATTTATTTAATACACTAATCTTTTAAATGAAATATTGTATAAAATATTAAAAAGAATAAAATCACCTGAACTTGAAAACGTATAGCTATGCTAACAATCAGCTCTACATTAGCATAATTGTTATTATTTGTACCACCAGGAACTGGGACATAATGGTCTGCCATCTTAATGTATTCAGCATTTGCTAAAAAAAAAATGTAATTAACAATTGATCTTTTAAAATTCTGAATCAAGTAATTTACCTTTAAGATCTTCAGGTGTAACCATTACAACAAATCGAACAGCTCTTTCATTTCTAAACATTTCATAAGACCACCGACGGACAGATCTCATACATTTAACAGCAGCAATACCATTGTTAGCAATTAAAACCTAAAATTGTAAATATTAATTATATATAATATATTAAATAACAATTCAATGATTTAAAAATTAAATTAAATATTGTATAAATAAGTTGACCTACCTTATTAATAACACGAGTTCCTTTAAAACGTTTAACAAACTCTTCGGGAGTGCTAATGTTAAAATCTTTTTCTGTAAGTCTCTGATGAATGACAGTACCTTGTGACATACTAGGCCTAAAGTAAATAAAAAAATAAAAATATTTTAATAACGTAAATTGACATTATTTTGCAAAAAAATTTTTTTCGTATGAGTGAGAATATAAGAAAAAAATTATACAAAAAAAATCATCAAATAATTAGATATGTTGTAAAATAATATTATTATTAACCATCGCCAATTTTTTAAATCATTTTTCTTTCGTTCAATAATAATAAAACTATTATTTCCAAGTTATTGAAGTTGAAATACATATAAGTATCAAATTAATTAAAATGACTTTAAAGTGTTTGTTTAAAAGCTTATAAGAAAGGCCCAACAGTAATTAAGTGATACAATGATCTTAGTCTTTATAAGTATTTATTAAATTATAAAATCCTTATTCCTTTAAAGTAACATTATTATCAATAAATGTAATTAATACAGATTAAACATCTAGACAATTGTGAGATCAAGGAATCATAAACACTAAAATGTTATAGAAATTAAATAAAAATTCGTAAATATGTGGTTCTTGAATGAATGAACAATACAACAATGTGATTTTTTATTAGTAGATATAAAAATATCATTAATTTTAAACCTGAGTTTTAGATTTAAACAGCATTTTATGGTTTTATTTGATAAAAGACCAGTTATAATAATTCTTCAAAATTCCACAATAGTTTTATCTTGGATTGAATTCAACGTTCAAAATGATAACATTTTACAAATATTATAATTTCACGTTAAAATGAACATATCTATTAGTATATACGTTAAATAATACCAATAACGTACTTGTGAGGGATAATAGGGGCATTTCCCCCTTAAATGACTTAAGGGGGAAAGGCCCCCTTAAGAGGCTTAAGGGGGACATAATTATATGTCAGTATTGTTATTTGTTTTGACAATTTTCGATAAATTGAAAATAATAATACAATTAACAATACTTTACAAAAAAATAAAAATAAATATTATTATTATAGTTATATTAATAAACATATTGCATTGTTGTTTTTCTGAGTTTATTCAAAGTATTATTTTGATCGAAAAACTATGATCCTTTTAAGACTATTTTTAATGTCAATATTTCTCTTGTTTCGGTTTAATTTTCATTTTTTGATGGAAATATCAATAAATAACAGAAAAAATAAACTTAGAATATTCTCATTATCTACATTTTCCCGCTTAGCTAAAGGTTTATTTACAAATTCAACGCGGTAGTAAATCTCTAAAAAATGTCCACCTTTTATTGGGAATTTGGAGGAACAAGTCGCCTAATTTTTCAAAATTATTATTCATCCCTACTCAAAAAATATTGTATGGTAAATTTTAAAATATTTTTCAAAATTATTTTACCAGTGTAAAATGTAATATTCCCCAGAGACAACAATTAAAATGATAAATTCGTATTTTTTGTACTGTTATTGAAAATTGAAATAAAATTAGTGATGACCATTAAAATATAAATGAAATATTTACAGTAAAAAAACAGAACAAGTGTCATTAAGATATTAAATAATAATTACAATCATTAAAAAAAAATTGTTTTAAAAAATTGCCACCACTCAAATTTAATTCTGTAGATATATGCCTATATCAAAATATGCAATTGTTTTTAACTAAACGTAAGTTGCACAACAACTGTGTTCAAGCATATTAACTTTATTTTATTTAGATTATTTATTATAATTAATAAACATCAATTATACCCCCTACTAATAAATTAATTATGGTTTCTCTAATATTAATTCAATACATTTATGTACTTTCAAAAACCACAGCAATGGGAAAATCAATTCTTACACTTCGGCTACCACTTATTATGTCCTTATTATTATTATTACTTAATATTACCTAAGGGAGCAGGGCTAAAAGGGCTCTAGCACTTTCCATTGGTCTTATAACTATTAACAGTGTATGACATCCGCTCTAGTAAGAGTATGGATAAGAAAAAAAGATTTTAGCCTCCTTTTGAAAAAACCTTGCCTAAATCAATGTATTGTTTAATAGTTAAAATATTAAAATAATGAAAATTGAGTATCCGAAATTATTTGTAAAAATCTAACTTAAGTTCTGATACACTAAAATAAAGGAAAACACCACAAATGGCAACGGCTATCATAATTGAAAATTACAACAAAAAGATAACCTTCGAAATATTTTTAACTTTGTATAAATGTAAATCAATTATGGTTTAATTATTTTATTTTAAGTAATATTAAAACTCCATTTTATAGCTATGTTACGGTAGTAATTATTATTCATATGATAATTACTATTGGTTTAAAGTTTAACTCAACAACACAGATAGTAATGGATAATAACTTAAATGTATGATTTTTTATAATTAAGCACTCAGATAACAATTAGGGAATTTTAAGTAATCAATATTATTACTATAATTCAGCATAAAAAACGTAATTCGTTTTAAAAACCGATATTTGTACATGTTTTTTTCATTTTATCAATCATAAAGCATTTTTCATATTCATCTATTATACATTAGACTTAAGACAAAGAGACATAATAATGTGTTTTTTCAAAGACTATGTACATATTTAACTAGCTTATTTATTGAGTAATGATCTAGTTAAGTAAATAACTGATTTTTAACTTTTGGACTGGTATTTCAAAAGTTATTAACACTTTTATACATAGGCGGGAGGAGGAGTAAGCCTAAAAATGTCTAGTGATAAAAATATCAAAAAACCTCTTCTTACCTACCGTTAATATTTTCAATTATTAATAACTTTCTATNGTATTTCAAAAGTTATTAACACTTTTATACATAGGCGGGAGGAGGAGTAAGCCTAAAAATGTCTAGTGATAAAAATATCAAAACCTCTTCTTACCTCCCGTCAATACTTTCAATTATTAATAACTTTCTACATACACGAATTTTACTTCATTCAATCTACATTAAATTAAAGCTAATATAATGTACTTAAGGATAAAAAAAGAATAATTGTATCCAACTACTCCAATTTAATTTATATTTATATTTATAAGGCCGGACTTGGAGTCTCAGGACCCTTAGGTAGTTATCAAATCAGTACTTCTCTTCAATGGTATACTTAGAAATTTACTATAAGAGGAGTCCGTTTATCTTTCAGAACTCCACATTCAGAAATTTATATAAGAGCTTCATCCATCTACTTTCCCAAAATGCCAACATTTTGGGTCAATGAAAGGGAGGGTATCCAGACTTGGTGATTTCCTCGTAAATAAGCTATTATTTCTCGTTGATATATTAAACATAGAAATTTTCATGAATATATTTGGAAAGATAAATTACTATTCGACTTATCAAGATGGCTCCTCAACATTTTGTACTCAAGGCAGCTGTTTTGTCTGCCTGGCTGAAATTCGACTTTTTATATAACCATTAAAGCCAAAAATCTTATAATTTTCGTTAAGAATTTAGAAAAATTTTACATAGCAACGGGACATCTATATCATTCAAAACTAAATTAAATTATAGCTAATTTAATGTACAACAAAAAGCGTTCTATTGAATTGTCTTCTATGAGTAATTGAACTCTAAAATTGAAAATCAAGTAATTATTGGTAGACGTGTTAAATTATTTTCCAATATGCAATGAAGCGACAGTGACTATAATCAATATCAGATATCAATCAATACTAATCTAATGAACGCCTTGACTCCACTTTACTGGATCCCTTCTGTACTTTTTTTAAATAATAATTTATTTTTTTATGCCAGAGGTTATTAGGAGGACTCACTGAGAAAACTCGTTTTATTAAAATATTTTTTATTATTCATTGAAATACAAGCCTTCATTTGCTTATAATTTAAAACTTTAGAGTTGGGTCAGTGAATTTTAGAGATTTAATATAGTGGTTAAAATTTAAGGAGGGCGGAGGCGCTTTTGCCATTAATTATATACTGGCTAGTTCAATATAAATGTTTTATAAGACAATTATTAAGAATGTGAATGAGAATGCATTAGTTTTTTAGATGAATGTTCCAAACCCTGCCCATAACCTGCGTGTAGTTGATAAGTGCAATCGCTGCATGAATAATGTACGTTATAACAGTTAGTGACATTTGGACCTAATATTTTATATAAATAATTATATATCTTATATTTATAATTCTATTCTTTAACAGTGACGAGAAAGAATTTTTTCATTTTACAATACATTTTTATAACATATTTTATATACGCTGAAGCGTTCAAATTTTAGAAAATGAACTTAGTTCTAATTTTTCATGAACGTGAACGTTTTTGATTGCAAAATTCAATTGTCTAGCTACTACTACTAAAGTTTTTATGAAAATAAATATTTAAATTCTGTATTGATTTATTCAACAAAACCCACTCTATTATTTACAAAATAAAATTTATCCAGTTTTTTTTTAAATAATACAGTAGTGTCAAATGTATCATACGTTTTTAGCTTCGATGCGAAGCGGAGAAGGTATT
>NW_026099573.1:8375549-8417788 GCF_025091365.1 Daktulosphaira vitifoliae | reverse complement strand
AAAAAAAAAAATTTGTCCCGACGATCTATCTTCTATACGCAAATGGCTACCATATTGAAAAATATACTATTTTTGTATGATAATTATGGGTTTTGTATTTTATTTTAATAGAAGTTGATGTTGCTTTTGCAATTATCCATCAATTTTTTAAAATTAAACACTATCTACAGATTTGCATCGAAGCATTTCTTATGATAGTGATTTTAATCACTGTCAGATTAAATCTATACTGGACCCTACTATGCAATGTCTCTACTATGCCGCGACCCCACTGTGCTACCGTTTTTTATTTATTTATTTATTATTATATATTTAAAAGAATTTACTTAATTTTTTCAATTAAACATGCATAAGCTTACGTAATTTTTTTTTAATTCTCCCTCTTTTTTCATATTTAATAAGTTTTTCTGGAAATTTGAAGTAGCTAAAGCCTCTCAATTTGAACTAGTTTATTTTCAAGAAGAACTTTCCAATCATTGTTCTTTAATAAACAATTATTGCCTAATATAAGTTCTGTTTTTATATTCAAGTACATAACATCTCAGATAAATATTCGTCTAAAATGATTCAAAAAGGTTGAAAGAAAAGGATAATTTCTATTTTGATACAAATAAAACAAATGTTTAGCATTAAGAATGTTGAAAATTATGATCCGTTCGAGTAAATAAAGAAATAATTTTTTTCGTATTAATTGATTTAACGTCCGATTTTTTTTTTGTCTTAAATAATACGCAAAGTAAATGTCATTGTCCTGTTAGATTTTACTTCATGTAATTTTGACTGATTTCCGTTTGGAATAAATTATAAAACTTTTTTTATTAGCTTCAGTTATTCATTGTTCGTTAGCTACGAGGAGAATAAAAAAAGTAGTACCAATAGAAATTAAACACTTTCTGATTTAGGGTTAATACCTTCCTATAAAGTACTTACATACCTATAAAAAAAAATTCACGTGAACTTTTGATGTACTTTAAGATAATTAAACTCGATATTATTGAACACTTATAGTAATTATGATTAAATACGATAAAAAATAACACAATTAATGAAATTATTTGGAATTTTATAAATTGTCTACGATAAATTTTAATTTGAGATGGAAATAATCATTCTGATCGTAAGTAAAAAAATGTTTGAAACTGAATATTAAAAGAATAATAAATTGGTCGCTTTTATAACAAAATTCCACTCGTTTGGGAATAGGTATTGAAATTTATATTCCACAAAATTATGTATATTTCTGTAATTGTATAATGAGGTTCAGTAATCAAAGGAAAAGGTTTCTATTGTTCTCATTGTTGGTAACAATTGGTCTGTTTCGTTACTCTTAAACAACTTGTACAATGAAAATGCGCTTTTTTTACCTCGGTCAGTTTATCTATCAGAAAATGGAAGAACTGTAACATATAAACAAACAGACCGCAAATGTGATAATTCTGGCCGAGCCGAGAAGGTATTAATTTTGTCATGATGTGTTTTTTTTTTTTATTATTATTTTTTTTGTGTCTGTTACCACTTTTTCTCAGCTCTCACCGAACCGATTTTTTTCAACGATACGTCAAAAGATCACTAATCGTATCTCGTCGAAGTCATTACCATCAAAAATTGAAAAAATTTCCCTTGTTTTCCGTAAATGAGGGAAATCTCCAAAAAAAATTACAAATTTAAAAATCGCTAAATTTCGANATCGTATCTCGTCGAAGTCATTACCATCAAAAATTGAAAAAATTTCCCTTGTTTTCCGTAAATGAGGGAAATCTCCAAAAAAATTACAAATTTAAAAATCGCTAAATTTCGAAATTTTTAAAATTTCTTTTACTTAAAACTGCCATAATTTTTTCAGAAATGACCAAATCAATATAAATTTTTTTTCATAGATGCATGATGTCTTTATCTATCATTTGGTATATTTTTTTTAAAAATCTGACCCTTTACCTGTCCACAGGGGGAAATTCAAAGTGACAACTTTTTCAACTTAACTTTTAAAAGTGTTCCGGAAATACTGACACTTTAATATATACCTTAAATTAAAGCCAATGTAATATACTTTATTATGGAAAAAAAAAAATTCGGACTTAATTTTGTTTTTATGGTGAAAATGGACATCAAAGTTAATAAAAAAAAAAAATACTATTTTTGAAAAAAAATTCTTTTTTATATTTTTAATTTTATAACTTTTTGAAAAATGTATGGATCATTATAATTTTTTTCAGATAAATACTATTTATATTATTTTTTTATGCAAATACTTTTTTTTTTAATCGGCCATTTCCCTTTATATTGTATTTATACATTATAAATATATATACATATATTACACTTATAAATCATAAAACTTGTAATCCGAATATAAATAAGGAAATATGAGATCATGTAGCTCTTGGAATAATCCACCAATTTTTTAAAATTAAACACTATCTACAGATTTGCATCTAAGCGTTTTTTATGAGTGATTTTAATCACTGTCAGATATTATCTATATTGGACCCAACTATGCCACGTCCCCACTGTGCTGGGGTTTGTTTTTTTTGTATATTTATAGTAAAAATAAACCAGTAAGCCCTATCAAGAAAAATATGAAATCATAACTTATTTTAAACCAAAATTTATATTAGATTCTCGTTGAACCAAATCAATATGACGCAGAAGAAAATGTTGGCTAAGTACATACTACAAAAATCTGGTTTCACGTTATGTCCGTTAAATATATATCAGCTGGAAGATGACCACCAAGGCCGAAACCGATAATTACCAGTATTTTTCATTTGATAGGACAAGTTATTAGATAATTGTTATTAAATATATTTTACAAGTTGTTCACAATTTGCCAACACTTTACTATGAGACATAGAAAAACTTATATGAATTCAGTTCATATCATTACACAGAAATCTTTTACATGTTTCATTATGAGAATTTTTGATATATAAAATTATTTACGAGAATCGTATAATTTAAGTTTCAACAAAGTAAAATGTGTTTATTTACAGCGTGTAATTATACATTCTTAAACTCGAAAAATTGATTTACATAAACGATTGTTATAATTTTTGAAATCGTAGAAGGTTTTTACAGTAAAACAGCAAAAAAAACACATCATTACTATCGAATAATTACTAAAAATATTAATACAGAACACTTTTAATAATTTTATACAAAATAAAGCTTGATTTGTGCCATCGTGTCAAAAAAATAATATTCAACCATTTAAAAACGAGTTGAATTGTAATGAAAATAAATAAATTTATGATAATTAACTATAACTAACGAAGAGCTACTGAAAAATAACCGTTAAAAATAATGATCGTCGATCAAGTATGTTTTGAAAGGCAACACTGAGCCGAATCCGAGTTTACAAGTGTAGAATAAAAAGTTAACTCACGTTAAAAAAGAAAACAGAATTTAGATTGTTTTATGAGAATCACCATCTTGGACACGACCTTGCCCGAGAGTTGCGCAATAAAATTTAATTAGTAGAACGCCAACATTGTAGTGTAATAAAAATCCTAAATATACATCGCACAAATTTATTTATTTATATGATAAAATATATACACCAAAAGACTATTACAAATGAATTAATAAACTAGTTGATTTTCTCTTAACAGTGATAATACGCCAAAAATAATACAACTATTTAATTTTTTGTAATATTTCAGCAATACCTCTGAAAATTAAATAGAAGTAACGAGTAAGTAAAAACACAAATATCTGAATCTTAAGTAAAAACTACAAAATCATTTTATTTACCTCGTGTTTCCTCTCAAACTAACAGCAATCGTCAAAAAACGCACAACTCATCAAGCTATTTCTTTAAATGCTTTGGGTAATTAAAAAATAAAATTCCATGTTTTATCGCTGTCGTAATTAATTAAAACTTGAAAAATAAATACTTTTTTGAGGGCAAATCACATTCAGTTTTAACTACAACATGCGTGTAAATACTCAATAGATTAGCAACATTATGAAACTATATTTTTTTCCGGAAGTCATCATATGTTTGGAAAACAAAACATCACTCTGTGAAATAATTTTGATTAAAAAATAAATAAAATCACTGTCTTAAAACGCTTCAATTTTTACTTTGAAATAAATTAAAACAAAATCGATGAAATCCGCCAGAAATTACGCCATTGTCCACTTAGTGGCTGATTACTCATAGAAGACGAGTCATCGGGACGTTTTTATTTTTTTTAATCATACAGCACATTAAATCAGTTATAATTTGATTTAGTTTTGAATGACGTAGACGTTCCGTTGCGAAACACTATCAGCAAATTTTACTGAATTGAATGCATTTCGCCTTCGATATGTCCAATAGTTGTTAGAAAACAAGATTTCGGATGGTTTTTCTTTTTACTTAAACTCAAAGTACTTTGTATTAGGTTAAATTTGAAATAGTTTAGAATGATGTAAGCATTACACGCAATACACATTACAAAATGTGCTAATTTTGACCAAAAATTATACGGTTTACATGTCAATAATTATTAGTCATTCCAGGCAAATTTGATGAATAATAGTTACTATATATAAACATTTCATATTATTTGTTTTAGATTATTAAGTGAATTGTATAAGCTTTAAAGAAAATAGGTTTTTGGAACGATGTCAAAAATTGAAAATGAAATAATTTTACACAATGATTACGCTCCCTCCTCTCTTAGTACTTTGGTAAATGAAAAGAATTTTTAGACAAGACAAGTACGTGTCTCTTAATACGATTAAACGATTTTTGCTTTTAATGTCCAATAACTCTTGGAAATCGGCTAGTTGCCTTTGTTTAGGTGTAAGTTTAAAGAATAAGTTGTAAGTTTTGAATCGTTAAGGAAAAACGTGATACGATTTTTGAGTGACGGCAGTGGCTCAGTAGTAAATGATTAAATTAAAATATTGTTAATAAACAAATGACGCGTACATTTTTAAAAAAAGTCATCTCAATAGCAAGTGGAATCCGTTAACATGGACCGTTTTATGCGCATTTGTTACGATTGTCGAGGGGAATTTCTCAAATTCGGTCGGTGAGATCAGAGAAATTTAGTGTAACGACACAAAAAAACCCGACTGAGTAAAACCAACAGCTACTGAGCTACGCATCAAAGCTAAAAGGAATGTGTGTGTTGATCAATTATCACTGTACAATAATCTCAGAGACTATGTAGTTGAGACACATTATAACATCGATAATTGAGAGAAATCATGTTATTAAAATGTATACACTTTATTAATAAGGACAACCGTCGAAACATTGACAGTGAAACCGGTTAATGGTTTTACATTCTGCTGTAATCAACACTTTGAACTGTATAGGCTACACAGATAATTATGACAATTTCGCTGCATAATTTTATTTATTTTCAAGCGTGTCAACGCAAAAATTATATAAAACCCGTCAAACAAAAAAATAACGCAAAAATCACGAGTTAGGAAACTGACGTAGACAAACGAGAAGATTTTTTTTTAAATATTAAGTACGAATAGTGATTCAAATTATTGGTAAACTTGGAGTACAGTGTATTATGCAAGCCGATGTTTGTGCGCTAGAACGTGCTAAAAAAGCGAGTTGATACGATTTTAGTGCACTTGCAGGTATACTTCATAGGTCTCATAAGTGGAGATGTACTCGCAATTAACCCGAATTTGAGAAAGTTTCAAGTGATCGCCGATAGTAAAGAGCATAAAAATGTGTCGGTTCGAATGTGAATTTAATAAAAAATAGAACTATATTTACATTTTGTACTGTTAAATGAAATCTCGAGAAACCCAAGAGGCGTAGAAGCGATTTCCGATAACATTTTAAAAGTATCCACACTCGTCAGAAATTAGTGAAATCATTATGAAAAGTGGGCAGCTAAATATTCAAACAAAAAATTACTACCACGCTAAAATCATAAAACCCACTAAAAAACGGCATACTACGTCATTTGTATAATTATACAATAATGATCTGCTCGTTGTTTTCAAGAGGGCTAGTTCTACAAATAATGAGCCCTACTTGTTAGTTCCTCAAGGTAACACAAAACTCTAATAGTTTATTTTCAATTATCGCCTCCGATGTATTAAAAAAATTCCATTAAAATTATACGGCTCGGTGAATAATAATAATGATATTATCGGCTTTATTCGAATGCCAAAGACGTTTTTCTGCAATAACGTTTAATTTCAGTTCTGTTTTCCCGTAATTAGAAATTCTAAAACATTGTGACGGGCCAATTAGAAAGCGACAAAACTGGTGCGCCTAGTCGTGTCGGTTCGAATTCGCCATAGACTGACTACTTTTTTAGACGGTTGGGAACATACGAGAATTTCCATAATTACAAAAACATATTTATCAACGCAAAAGTTAAATTGCATCGACCTTGATCGTTCCTAATGTGTTTCTCGATAGGGAAAATTGCAGTTGTGACCTCGTGCGAAAAATATGTGCATTTAATGAGAATCGCTTGAAACTAACAATATGAATGAGAATGAATAATTGGGCGAGAGTGGAAAATTAAAAAGTCAGAGGCGCCTGTAACTGGATTATCAGTGCAGAAAATCAATTAGTATATATAATATCGTGCGAGTGTAAACGTCTCCGTATTAGTTAAAAAAAATGGGGAGGCGAAAAAGTGCAAACTAGAAAACGGTTTAGACTCGGCGGCTATCGATACCGAATGCATTTCGCGTGACTTACTTGATGCCGGACTTGAGATTTTTAATGGACTTCCATTGTGCGATCTCGTGCATTGTCGGCGGCCGATCGTCGGTAATGTCGACGGACGAAAGGGACGACATGGACGACGAGTGTAACATTAGCCGCACCGGAACGTGGCACGGAGTAGACATGGGCTCTAATTGTATGCAAAAACCGTCTTCGTCGGAGTCTTCGGCGGTGACGGTGGTGTTGTCGTCGTCGCCGTCGCCGTCGCCGCCGTTGGCTGCTATGAGATCGTCGCCCAACATAAAGCCCGTCGTCGGTTCGCGGACACCGTTCTGGTGAATGTCGTCCGCGGACGCCACGGTGCGCAGTTCAGACAATACGAACCGCCTGGAATTTCGTCGCTGTTGCAGCATACTTTAATGGTTGTGGTCGACAGGCGTTGCGCGGCGCACGAGTAAATAAACTACATACGCGTAGTACACTACGCGGTGGTAGCGATATCGTTGGCTGTGTGACGTTACCGCCGATTATCGGAACGGCGTCTATTGCGCCCAAAGTGGACGTTTGATGGCGACGGCGTTCGTGACGACAGTGGACAACGGCTATTGCAATGCGAATCCGGACGTGTGACGGCGGCCGTGTACTCGTAGATCATTATAACACCATTAACGGTGTTTACGCGCGGTCACAGATTCTTGCGTAACCGAAAGTCCATTAAAATTACAAGTGCCGTAATTGCACGCGTTCCACTGTTATCACCGCTGTTCTGAATTATTCGATAGGGGAGGTATTATTATCACCAAACGGCAACAAAAAAAAAAAAACGTTCAAGGTGATGTTGTAACACAGAAATCGTCCCAAGCACAGCCGGAAGAAATTCGACGAGGCTCACGAAACATTAAATATTTTTACTGCCGACGGTAAACAATTCCGTTACGACACCAACTAAGAAAATATTTTTGTTTTTTTTATTCACTCGCTAGTAGGTCGGCAAAATATTGCACACAATTAAAACGACAAAATAAACACTAAATAAATAAACTACAAGACCGCGTTGAGCAACCAACAGGCGGACGGCCCAACGAGAAAGTAGTCTAACGGACTGACGTGATTCGCGAAGAATAGCGCGGCGCGGACTGAACTGTGTCCGAACAAGTGAAATTATCGAAAAAGTCCTTCTACCGACGATGCCATTGCACACTGTTTTTTCACCGAATTATATCATCGCACGTTCACTAGACCGGACAGACACGTGTGTCGGGTGTATTCCTCCCACCACCGAAAAAGCTCAACGGTTCCCACTATCATCATCGTTGCCGTAGGGTGTAGGGGCTAGCCAGGATTAGCCCCCCCCCCCCACAGAAATCTACCGAAAATACATGCGTTGTTTTATGAAAATTATTCTTTGGAGGGCAAAATGTAATCTAGTCTCCAAAAAAATTTACCACCCTACACATTTATAGCGGTTTGTTACACATTTGAGTGTTTCCAGTTGGTTATCAGTTAATATTTTCATTAATTATATCTGATGAATTTCTATTCGACAATTATGGACCGGTGAAACCACGAACACGTACGTTAATAACGTAGGTGGAATATGAAAGTGTCTGTGTGTATCATCATCAGTACGAGAATACGAGTGGTAATGGAAGAACGAGGCTATTCTTGACCTAAAATAAACCAATGTCGGTACAATTTATCATCTACCCGTCGATTATCGGCTAATGATTAAAATGTTTTTAATCTCCATTGATCAATTATCCCAGTGAAAAAATAGTACTTGCTAAGACCGATCGGGAATAAGTATTTAGATACACGATTACATTACATTATTTTTTTTTTATTGCTCATGAGTAGTTCAACAGTGAGAGATTTCACACGAAAAATATATATTTTCTCACGGGCACCAATTACACTAAAGTAAACAGAGCTGGGTCAAGAACTATACTGACCCCATCTCAAGATAGTGTGGCTTCCACGAGAAAACGATTAAAAAACAAACAAAAGATCATTTTTATTTAAAAATTTTCTCGACGGTCCAGCCAAATCGAAAACGAGCTCCTTCAATTAATAGATACCGCAGCGCCCACCTCCTCCTTCTCCTCCTTAATCAGACGCCGACAGTAAATGTTTAGATGAATAGGCAGTGGTCTGTCGAGTAACTGTGTAACAGTTTTTTATCGGGGGGTTTTTTTTAGAAATATTTCTTGACCAATTTAAGTTAAACTACAGTATCTAAAAACAATGTTTACTAACTAATAAATTTCGAAGCAATGATCAACACACAAAATTCAACATAACAACTCCACTGTTGGACGCTTTGATAGCGTGGACATGATAAGTACCGATTGTTAAGATGCGCGCCCATCATATCTATAATTTAGTGTTGACCAAGGCAAGTCTATTCACGTGATAGAGGTAATTAACGTATTTCTCATCACATTATCGTTAGATGTTTACACATTTATACATTATCGGGCGGAATAAATTGCAATTATCACTTTTTGCGATGATATTCTTCAAATAATAGAAGCTACTTAAAATCATTTAATTGGTCATCGATTTGAAAAGTCGTAAGCAACTTTAAAATGTACATGCAAACATGTCAAGTTTCCAAAAAAATATAAACATTAACTTTATTTACAATGATTAAAGTTCTACGGGCGTATCAGAATTGTCGTCATTTATAAATTCTTCAAAAAAATAGTGTTAAAATTTCCAAATAACTCAACCATAATATCATGTGGATATTTAGGCTCAGAGTAGATAACAATTAGACGTTAACAAATGTACAGCATTTATAAAAACATAATTCAACTGAATACAAGTACTTGTCGTATTCGATTGTTTTCTAGAAAAGTTCAAAATCCCTCAACTTAACTCAATCGTTATTCACAAAAAATTGTTGAACTCTGAAACACGATTTTTTGTCTTAAATACTATTTAGAACAATAATAGAATTCGAAAGTCATGGTATTAGTGATTAAGTAGTCAATATTGTCATAAATAAATTAGTTATAGGACAGGTGCTGCGCGCAAAGAACACTTTAGTATAAAAATCATTGTTTATTAAGTTATTATCGGCAGAATATATTCATCAATTAGTTTTTATAAGTTAAAATTATGACAATGGTTATATTTTAGGAGGAAAACCTTTATCAATGTATAATTTAAACATGACGATGAACAACAATTAAAACGGCGGACATTATGCGCATAATTAATCGTACCGGTTCGATTCAATATTCATTATCATGTGTATATACTGTTTATGTTAATACGGAACTTATTGCTAATTGATGGTCATATATTTGACTTTATGGGGTAATAAAATTAAAACGTTCTTCCCAATATCTAACGAGCGTTCAGTTAAAAACCTATAAAATAAAGTTTTTTGTTATTTACGTAATAAAATTTGTCTAACTACCCCTAAAAAAAAAAATCTCAAGGCCTCAATTAACGACAACTTAAACCCTAAAAACTTTAATAATTTCACCGTGTGACCGACATATATTACGAATTAACAAAAATTACACTGATTAGTTAAAAACTGGTTTTTATTTACCATATTAAAAAATCAGTATAACTATTAAATAAAATAATTTTTTTTAAATACTTAATATGTATTCCAATAAAACGTTTCAATAGTTGCATGTCAAGATCTCTAATCTTACTATAAAATGAATCGAACATGTCAGTAATGAGATTTCAAAATAAGTATAAAAAAAAAAATTCATGTAATAACTATACGTTTGGCGTTTTTTAATTAACATTTACACGGGAACGTATAATTTCAACTGCTGTTTATGTAATACAGACACCAGAGTGGTTCGTTCACAAAACAATTAAGAAACCGGTGCGGTTTTCACTGGTAAAGAGATACGGACCAGATGACTTCATACGGTCACGTGCCACAAATACAAAATAAACGATGGACTAGTAGTACCTCAAACGTTTCCTCCTTTCTGTCAGGCCGAACATGTCTTTGTAAGAGTTGCTGTTTGACGTCACCCCCATTCTCGAAGGCTCCTTTCCGTTGGTCAACGGGAACGAATCGGTGTTCTCGTGTTTCTCCTCTTCCAGAGCTCTTATCAGATCGCCATTGACAAGCTCGGCAGACGATTGATCGGCACCGTCTTCGTCACCGACTATGAAGTTGACTCCACCGCCGGTGGTAGTGCTACCAGTTGTAGTGTCGGAATTCATTGTATTGTCGTTCATGACAACGTTTTCGGAGTTACTGCAATCTGCCTTCTCTGTAACACGACAAAAAAATAAATAAAAAAAATGAGTCCAATGAGAAGTCATTTTTGCATTAGCGAGGCCGGTTTTCGTTTTTAACCAGCCGTCAATCGAATACAAACGTACTCATCACCTATCAGTATATAATATTGTATACCATACCGCAACAGTAGAACAACTAGAAGACAGACCTAACTGTATATTCCGATTAACCTTCTGTAGACACACAGCAGATAAAATGTTCAATGTACATAAAATTACAAGTAGTTACACACAATAAGATAACCATAATAGCAACTTTTGCTGGGGTTCACGATCAAGGCTGTATTTTATTAATCGTGTTTAGTTATTACACCGCGTTTTAATAAAAACATACATTGCTACAAGACAAAATTGTTTAAAAAATAAGCTCGGCCAAATCAATCGTTGCAACGAAAAATCACTCGAAATAATTACTATAAATAATTTGACACCTAATATGCTTGCGACAAATATTATCACTTTCAATTGTAATGCAAAAATTATTTATGAAAACTCAACAGCAACACTGTAATTAGTCGAATGAAACGTTATTAAAATTAAAACAAACTCGTAGGAAATATTAAATGCTCACACGATTTACGTAATATATGTAGTTTATTAGTATGCTAAAAAAACATGAACTCCGTGGACTTCAATAGTCGTAAAAATGAATTTAAATTTTTTTACTTTTTATTGATTACATAAAATGTGTTACATGAATTAAAACAATCAGTAAATTTACTCGATTAAATTAACGAACGAATTAATAGCCTTTAATAAAACTTATTATACTTAGTGATGTCCCTGAGCGTTGTGAAAAATCCTACAACTTGTGATTCAGTGACTATTTTAAAGTACTTTTTATTAATTTATTCAAGGAAAATTCAATATAACCATTTTGAAAACACATTTTTACCGAAAATTTCCTATTAGCGTTTATTGTACATGTTTTTACACGTTATCAAACGTCGGTGTTCGTTAAAAAAAAAAAAAAAAAATAGTAGAGAACGCAAACTAAGTTAATGCTAAATATTGTTTTTAGGAATAAGTTTTCATAAAAATTGTCATTGCATGAATGGTACCTAATTGAAATGAAAAACCCGTTAGTAATATTGTTAGTAATAAGACTTTATTGGTATTACTTTACGATAAATCAAAATAAACAATCGAAATAAAATCCTATTCCTGTTTAGTTAAATTTTGTCTAAGACACAATAATAATCCATTTGATATTATCAATATTTTATTTTATCCACCTAATTTCTCACTGTTAAATGTATCGTCCATGGTCTGTCTATTGCTATATTGAGTTTTATTCAAATTTAAGAGTGATTTTCTATTTAATGATTGCAATTTATGTAGTTCATTTTAGTAAAACACTTAAAATGAATCAAACGATTTTGGTATATTATTTTTATTGAAGATTTTTTCAAATTTATTTTCACTTGTGGTAAAGTAATACAATAGAGATCATAATACTATAATAATATTACTATAAGCGTTTTTTGTTTCAACGAGGTACCTATTCATGCGATGGTAATTCTTATGGGATTTGTAAGAACATGGGTGCCACCCTGTACAAACTCTAATAAAACTTATAAAATGTTTTAAGGAAAATGTTTGTAATTGTGCATTGTAAAAACTAACCACAGAACAAAAAACTATCTTATAAAGTTTCATTAATAAATTGATAAATGAATAAATTGTAAAGTTTTACAACTCATGAAATGGATAATGAAAACCACCATGTTGATTTCATGATACTAAAAAGTTTCCATCGTAGGAAAATTATTTTTATATTGATTTTTAAAGTGAATAACACTTTACCATCGGCGAATAAAATAATATAACAGACTAAATTTGTTAAATATTTTCTATTTGTTTATAATAATTTTGCGTTTAATTTTACGTGGAGGGCGGCTAGTTCAGACGAATTACTTTAATATGGTAGATAAATTTCGATTATCAGCTACAGGTACTAAAGTATAGTGAAATGTTATCAAATGTTGAAAATTTCGATTATTGTAGTTTACACCGTAAGTCAGAGGTATACTTAATAATACTAAATACGCTATCACAAATATTCGTTCTTTTAATATTTTATTTTTTAAAAGCAACAAGAGTTCAAGGTGAAATAAAAATTCCAAGTTGAGTCAATATATCAACAATGGACAAATTCATACTGAGCTTGAAGCCAGTTACCTAATAAAATATGAATTTTGAATTTACATAAAATTTAAGCGTTTTATAAAATTACCTCCATATACTGTAAATCTAAATGTAAACAGAACGTCGTGAAGTGTCTAAACCAAACACGAGATCGAAAAAATAAATAAATAAAAAGTACTTACGAAACATTATGATTTCATAAATATAGACATAATACTAGGGATAATTTAATAATAAAATATTCATTGAACTTCAATTGAAGACTGAGGTTAAATCTCAAAAACATTTAATTATTTTCACTTGATAAAATCGACAGTAAAAATCTCCATGATAACACTACGAACGAAAACGGTTGAAAAATAACAAAAACGAATAAAGTGAATTTCAGAATTGTCCACGAGGGAGGTACTGACCTGCAGGACGAGACTCTTCGGGTGTCATTATTTTTGCAGATTTGTCGATATTGTTTTTAACGCGATAAATATGGTGTTTTACGATGAGAAAAAAACGTAGAAAAAAATCGCGGACGACCACAAATAATATCACATTGAACATGCTACACACTATGAAGTATTCCGCCGGATGGTCCGGTTGGACAATGAACGGTCATGTCCGTCGTAATGGTCGAACAACAGTAATAATATTTAGCTGCGGCGTTAAGTTAACACAGTAACATATTTTTATTAGTTTATAAAATTAGTATACATTCGGCGGCGGCGGCGGCGACAGTAGCGAACTAATTGAAAACAATTTTAAATGTATTCACCCTTATCACAGAGAGGCGTCGCCAGAGATTCGGGTCGAAGTGGGAGAAGACTGAATGACGCGCGATACGTACGACGGACGGATGAGTTGGATGAAAAGTAAAAAATAATTCACACAGAATCACATTATGGATAGCAGTGAAAAAAATATATATCAACACGTTTACCGGTCAAACTTGACACGAATAATTGACAATAGTGGACAACGACGACCGATGCTGCAGTGGTGTTGTAGTGCTGCTGCCTCCTTGACCGGACCCGACTTAGAAGATCTTTTTGATCTCCGGTCGCTTTCCTATGGCGCGACAACAGGCCTACCCTATTAAGTCCAACTGGTCGCGAATACCTCGACTCATTCCACAACCTATACGGTATCACACGTCAACGCACAGATAACGATAAGAAAAAACCTGATGCAACACAGTCAACATTTGGAATACAAAGCGGCGACCTTGCCTAGAAGAGGTCCGACTTGTTTTAGCCGAGGTTGTTAGCTTTAGGAATAAAGGATTTCCACTTTACAGTAAACTAGTAAAACATAGCTGCAGGATACCAAATTTCTTACGTAGAACACGGCAAAAATCCAATACAACAACACGAAAACCAGGAAACGAAAACGTCACACGAACAATTACCATACCGATTTACAAATTTAAATATTTATAGTAAAAATTATGCATATGATAAGTTGCAACTAATTTAATACACGACTTGTACCATTCGATTTTATACAAGATTAACGTTAATGATTAGCAGGGCATAGTTTAGGGAGGGGGTGATGGCTTCCAGGAGCTGGCAATCAATATTTTACGAAACCGATATTTAAAAAAACCTCTCGAAAGCATATATCCACAGTAAAAAATAAGTAGCTCCCCCTAAAATTAATTATTAATACGCCCTTGAAATCATTTATCATTCGTTGGAATATTCACGAAAACGTGAAATAAATAACTGTTGTTTTCAGCCGAGTATTTTGTTTATTGTGATTACGCCTTAAAATACCTTACAACATTGATGCCAACGGATGGGTGACCTTTACGGCGGCGAAAAAGCACCGGAAACCAGTGCGCTTAAAAATTTCTCCAATCTCATTGGTGTTGATCAACCTAACGATTGTACATAAAAATAAAAGAACATTTGTTGTGAAACCGATATTACTATTTGAAGACAGTCTCTGTGAATAAAAACGTATAAAATCGAATACATTACCTTTTTTTGATCGTTATTGGTTATTTAATATCATACCGATACTCATGTTGCACATTTAAAAAATCGAATACAGTATAACACGATGTATACACATTGACATGAATGAATTCGATGAAAACTGTGGCCTAGCGAATTCAAGTAGGTAGTTACGTTAAGCATACTTATGACCTTTGACATGTTGAAACAATTATAATGCTACTCGTGTATAACACATATACACATAAATTATTATATTAAATATATTAACACGACAGGTAATGAAACTATTAAAATCGTGTGTTCAACCGGTGAATTGAATTCTTTTATTAAAAAACGCCTAACAGTTTTGAATAAGTTTGAAGTGTATACTCTATGCACGAATAATTGTTTGAGAAGATTAAGTAGCAGGTCCCAAGGATTTCTTTAAAAAAGTTCTATAAGGCATTCAATATAAGAAAACGATCACATATTTAATTAAATTATAAAAAAAAAAAAACTATCTTGGTCAATCGGAGTAAACAAATAACTTACTAAATAAAAAACTCAAAAGTGCAGCAATGATTGAAGCAGCAATAGCTAAAATCCACGAAACTGAAAAGATAGAATTTTTACACTAATTAGGTATTTTTCTTACGAACGACGTTAAATGAAATTGTTTTATTTAAAAAAATAATAACCCAAAGGTTATTTGATAAATTATCCATTGAATTTCTATATAACTAAATTTTTAAAAAGTTGTAAAGAAATTATAGAGTTTATATCCCCTACCAATTACACAAAAAAAACCGTTAGTTTTCTTTTGCTTCTACGATTGAATAAGGTTTTTACTCGATATGAACAGACGTTAAGTACTACAACATAAAAAGAACACGGCACACATTCTGATATATATTAGAATTAAAAATTAGTAACACTTAATTATCTACACTTGACCAAAAATCCCTAGAAATAGGGTTTGGGCTGCGATGTGGAAGGCAAGGGAAAACCACCACATTAACATCCCTAATTAGGCAACTACTATTTTGTCTTCTAAAATGGATTCTAGCAGTGTAAAAATTATATCCGGACGTAAAATAGCCCTCGTTCGGATGTCCGAGTGGGAGTTACCCTGCAGGATACATGTGTTAGGAAAAAAAAGCAGAGAATAGGGGAGGAAATTAGTAAAATAAAAGAATGAATTAGTATTTTTTGAACTTTTGAATGTTGTGTTTTGTAATGAGTTACTCACTAGAAATTTTATTAGATTAAAAAAAAAAAATAACTTAAATGTTATCATAAGTTTAATAAGGAAAACAAATAATTTTAACATACTGTGAAATTAAATGAAAAAATCTAATATTATTTATAACTACATCGTAAATTTTTTACTACATTAAAATTTATTGGTATGGAACAAAATATCTATTCATTAGCTTATATATGTTGTAGGGACAAAATTGAAGTTTAAATGAAATATAACAGCGAATTTTTTGCGGAGTTAAGCGTGTAGTGTTCATCCCCATTAGTTGATCAAAAGAAAAAGAAAAACACTGCAGTAACTTATCCAATTTAAATATTGAATCACATAAAAATAATGTCTAGAATAACATACAAACAATATCTAGATAAATAAAAAAATTTAAATAGTAGTTCAAATATTTTGTAATATGTATAAATTAAATATACATATATTTATATTAACATGAATTTTTATTAGATTTTGATTATACTAGATGAGTTGGGCTCAAAAAATTAGTGCCAAAATATTTATTATATATTTCTACCACCTATCATACGTATAGATATAATTTATCTATTAATCTCAGACTTTAATAATAAATCATGAAGTTAATTTTATTCTATACAGCTGATAATTAACGCGATAGGTTAAATAAAAACTTTTAATAATAAAATATCAGAGCTATTTAGTTTAATGTAGATTTTTAATTTTAGTAAGAATTTTTAATACGAATTTAACATGTAATTAATATTAATTTTAAATATATTTGTTAAATTATGTAAATTAAATTGAATGTAATTTACATGTAATGTGATGAATCTTATAAACGTATACGCATGTGCGAAATTACTATACTTTGATTTCTATAATCCGTTTTGGTATATTAGGAACAGAAAACTTAGGGAGGATAAAAAACCACAGCTATTTATTCTCGTTAAAAAAAGGTCAAAAATGATTGTACTCACACATCGTACAATGAGTGCAAGAGGGCCATATATCAAAATTCATGATATTTAACATTTTTATATGATTCAATTTATTTTATTATTCTCTTCCCAAATATGCGAGAAACTTGAATACAAGTTGATTTGAACTTAATATAAATGATGAAAACAAAGTAACACACAATGTAAATCTTATGAAAGGTTGAAACTTTGAAACCTTAAATTTCAAAACGACATTTTGCAAAATACGACCCTTTTATACTCACAATGCGATATGGTCTTAAATATGGCACAAAAATAAAAAATATCTGAATTTAAAAATTACCAGAAATCATAACATTGGATGCTAAAATTTTCTATTTTATAATATATATTTTAACAATCAATTTAAAGATGGTCCAATAGGTTACTCCATGTTACAAAACTAATTGAATTTTTTTAGGAAATGTCTCAGGAGAGTACAGATTTTGGAGAACTTAAAATTGATAGCAAAGAAATGATCAATACATTATATAAATTTCACAATATTACCTACATCATTACACAGGCGATTTTCGAGAAACCTATAAACAAATATCTACAAGTATTTAAAAAAAATAACTTTTAATTTTTTTAAAAAAAACTATAACTTTTTTAAAAATGTTCTATCAATAATCGCCCATCTAGGGATTGTACATTATCATTGATAATGTTATCAGTAGGGTCCGGTATTATATAAATTTATACTATTTATTTGAACTCCTTTAGATGCTTCCAAGTTTGTACAGCCTTGTCGTAGCATAGAATCCTAACCTGTAAAGCACGTTGCAATATAGTAGTGTAGACATTTTTCGTTTTAGGGGAGGATAAACCTTCTAATTCCCTCCAAAACTATAACTTTGGTAACAATACATTACTAAGTTATCAAATAAATAAATAAAAATTTGTTCTAGCTGATGATGTGTTCGGAATAACTTAACAAAATATATAGTCATATATTTCCGGATACTAATTATCAGATTTAATTTGATGTACATTGATTAAAGGAAACGGGTTTCAATTGTTCGCATTGTTTGTAATAATTAACCTGTTTCCTTACTTTCTGAACACTCTTTATTTATCTATTTGATTTATCTACAACCTACTAATCCTATAGAATCTGTACTTTTCTGATACAAGTTTTATGCAGTCCGCACAAAAATTAATTTACAATGTGATACTTTAGGGAGATTATTTTCTTTTTAGTATGCAGCCTATGAAACATGTTCATAATTCATATTTGGCTTTTTCTAAAATCCTAAGTAGACAAATATATGCCTTTATTATAAAAATAATAATTTAAGTAACTGATTAGTTATTTATTAATGAATTGCTGATAAAATAATTTTAAATTATACAAAAGCAAAAATTGACACATAAAGGGCAAGATCATAATTTTATTGCATTTATCTTCGATAGAGTTTTATACAAAATTCGTAAATTTACTATGCACTATTTTTTTTTTTTTATAATTACTAATTTTACCAATACGAAACCAACAACAGTTTAAAAGTAACATGGTCATGTTATTTGCTGACATTCTATTTAAATAAAATATAAAACTTAAAAAAAAATCTATGGTTTACTGAATCTGATATGAATCTATTTAATCTGTCGCCATGAAGTATGTATTAAAAACTACTACGATGAATTCAAAGTAATCGACATTCTTAAAAATCTTTGTGAAAAAATAGTTATGATTGTCATATGAAATTCAAATATAATTGCAAATTACAAAAAATATACATTTAAATTCTACGTAGTCAACAAAATATAAATGATCATTTTCAAGTTGAAGGAGAGCATACATAATTGTATGTCATGGATTATACTAACAAAAAATGTTTGTTTTAATTTAATATCTCGCCTATTCACTATGATCAAAAATAAAAATAGTCAAATATTGTATTAGACGGTTAAGGTATTACAGTTTATCGAGTATAGAATGACCTTTTTGCTTATATGTACATCGGACAACGTCAATCGAAGTTCAAGAGTAAATTATTAGTATCAAAACAATGTCTACCAAAAATTATGAAATTTAAAATAACTCGTATATTATAGGCGTGCTCGTGAATCATGGAGAATATTTTGTGCTACATTTTATAAATACTAAAGAGAATGAAAACAATGTAATGAAATAAGGAACAAGGGATGTATTGATATTAAAAAAAACTTTGAATAATGCTTGTTATATTAATGAAAACAATGTTAGCTTATGTGAACTTGGTATTGATAAAATGTTTATCATAATAAAAACAATAAATTAAATGAAAGTTGTAGACATTTCAATGAAGTCAGTCAATAGAGTTCTAATATTTTATACATAGTATAGTTTTTAATTTTTTATTTTTTAATTGTAATTTATATAATATTTTTGTACCTTAATGATAAAAATATTGAACAATAATAATCTATAACGCATATATTTATTTATTAAATAAATTTCATGAAATATTACGTTTTTAAAAACTTTATTCTTTTTACGAACATTTTAACACAATTTAATTATATTTAACACAATTTTTGGTTGGGTTTAAAATACTATTTTTACCTGAAACTTTTTTTACTGGTTGTTTGTTTCCTTGGCCATTTTTACTGGGTCGCTTTTTTCCTGTTACCAATAAGAATAATTTAGAAATACTTTTTAAAAAAACTCTTAGTATATCCTTTTTTTGTCTGATTGATTTTTTATATTTATATTTCAATTCTTTATACAAAATGTTATCTTTTAATTAAATATTATTCTTGTATCACAATATTAAAGGGGGGGGGGGGGTTAATATAAGTAAAATAATTTAGTTGTTCTATTTCAGTTACTATTAACACAATTTAAATACGAAATTAGATAAAATTAAGAACTCAACATAATTTTTAGTAGAAATGTTCATACATTAATATATTAGTAAGTTTCAAAATAACTAGTAAGTATAGGCGCAATTTGGAAGGATCTAGAGGAGGTATAGCTTAATTTTATATTTAATTCTGACGTAAAGCCCCAAAAATGATAAATATTGCATGTAAATTTGTATTACACTGTTTTAAGGAGAGGAGAAATAATGTTAGGTTCTCCAATGATTTTATTCAAATGCGTATATGTTAGTGTGAAAAAATCAGAAAACAAAATAGATTTTTATAAAAAATAATTATACTTTAAATTAGTTAAAACTAAATTGAATTAACGCATTTAATAATTAAAAGTATTAAAAATATTGAGTATATATTAGATATCTTATAATTCATTGAATATTCAACAAAGCTGTAATGAATATAAAAAAAAGTACATTACCCATGTTGAAGAAATGAATATAATTTGTACCTCCAAATGGTTTTCTAGGGTTAAATATCACTTTGGTACATTGAAAAAACTTTAAAAGAAAAAATTGGAAGCTCAGTTGCAAATTTATGCTGCTGTACAAATGTAAGGTCAGTGAAACATTAAATGATAAATGATCAACATTATCATGAAAACCGTAGAGGTCGTAAAGGAATGAATCAAAGTCACCCGATTTATCAGTTATGAACAGCAACCGAATTAGGCATTTCATTTTTTATGACCTCAGCATAAAACCTTTAGCTTCATTAATGCCAATAGATTTTTCTTATTTATAATTGTAAGTTTATTGACAAGCATATTACATTATAAACTATAATAATCAAATAGTTTTAATTTAAAAAATTTTGAAGCTCTAAATAATGTTTAAATGTTTCAGTAAAATTTAAAATAAAAATTATTTATAAGTTCAACTCAAGTCTCTTTACCCCGAAGAATCTTTTCACGAATCTTACAGATGATTTTATCATAAAAATTATTAATAAATGATGATTATTCAATATACAATCATAATAAGAAAATTGAATATATAAATAAATAATTTTTTTTTAGCTTCGATGCAAAGCTGAGAAGGTATTAATTTTTTTTTAAATAATATAAAATTTTTAAAACGCGTGAGTGATTTTACGAAAAACTTAGGCCAAAAAGACAAAAAATGTCAGTTTTGAAATATTATACTTTTACATAAATGTAATTTAACTAAGGTCGTATTAAGTTTAAGTGAAAATTATGGCAAATATTTGAAATTGAGCATTTCCAACAAAGTGTAAACATTTTTAAGTATTACGGTAATCGAGTCACATTAAATTTTAAGATTTACGCATTTCATAAAATAGTTCCCAATACCTATCGGGTGGTATGAATATCACATAATTACTATATTATTATTAGTGATTATTATCTCGAATCAATAGTTACACACTTATTTCAATGTTCTCGCGTACCTTTGAACCTAAATTACCGATTTTTACTAACTCTGGAACTCATTTATGATGATAACAATAAATAATAAAGGAAACATTAATTCTAATCAAAAAATATAAACAATCAATAAATATGATAAGTATTGTGATGTTATTTAAATATCAGGCACCAGTATCGGTTAATCTCATACTGGGCCGCTACAAAAGTATTTAGATATTTATCATAATATACTAAAAATTTTTACGAATGAAAATCTGCATTCTCTGTAATCTTTACTTCCGTAAATACGTCATTAAATAACTTAATAAAAAAAATTCAACATTTGATTAGGTCCTATAAATATACTATTTATATTAATTAAAATCGCAGTATCAATCACCAGAAAATAAGAAAGTAAATCTTTTTAATTAAACAAACATTTCATAAAAATATAATATATATTAAAGGAAAAAATTTTCATTTTCCGAAGTATTATACAAATTAAAATTTAGATATTCTATATAAATAATGTCATAAAATCAGTCTTGGAGTGATTGAGTGCAATCACAACTTAGTTAATTTTTTTTTTATATTTTTAATAATAAAATTGTCAAAAATTGTATTGAACTTTCATAAATACTTGTAAACAAAAAATTTTACTGTTAGGTATTTTTAATTTAATTGTTAGAAAAGATTAATATCCTAGCAATTAAGTAAACAAAGTAAAATAAATTATTTAAATAAATTAAATTTTAAAATGATAAGAATTCATTTTCATAAAAAATTTAATTTACATTCATTTGTTTTTATTGAACTTAGTAATACTAAATAGAATCTCCATAAAATAAAACTATATTTTTTTTTTTGTATAAATTTAATATATTAAAAATATGTTAGTTGATTTTTTCTGTTGTTAATTCAATAAGATTCAGAAAAATTTTGATATGTATTTAAATATTGGAATATTTTTAATAGTTCTTATAATTTTAATGATGTGTTTTTCAGGCTTCATTGGTTCAAAAGTATTTTTATCATTTAACTTTTAATAAAAACATAATAAAGTGCAAGTTTAAAATTTATATAATTTATTTAGTGGAATAGTAAGAATCACATGAAATTTTGTGAAAACGTTAATTTTCAATGGTCAAAAAACTACAATATAGAACAATTAAAAATAAATAATTCACCTCTGTAAGTATTTTGGTAATACTTAAGTCATAAATTTCAAAAAAAAGAAAAAAAAATGAAATATATTGTTTAAGTGCAATAGTTTATTTATCAAATGTTCTAATATATAAACAATTGAGGGACATGAGTAAAAACCTTAAAGAATTAAAAAATGAGACAATGATTATAAGAAAAAAGTTACAATCAAATGAAAACACTACAGAAAATCATACAATGTAAGTATTTTATAATTCTAATTTTAATACTCATTCATTAATTTAAGTAAAACATATAATTCATACAGGCAAGATGATTTGAATGAATCAACAACATCATCAAATAAAACAACAGCTAATTCACAAAATAATACAACTCTAATCTCAAGAATTGATACAGCACTAATTTCAACACCCAACATAGTATCAATCTCACAAAATGACACAGGAATTAATTCAAAACTAACAAATAAGCAAATATCAGATTCCAAAAGAATGTACACGAAATCTAAACAATATAAATCATTATTATTTATACTTGAAACAATAGCTTTTATTAACAAAAACTTATAGGTAACACTACTAAAAAAATTAATAATGAATTTTTAATTAGTACGAAATTTTTCAAAGATAACTAAGAAAATATGAAAACTTATGTTTCAATAACACTGTGTTACCAATCATAGTTATTAATTATAATTATCATCAATTAATACTAATTTATAAAAATATAATTCATGAGATATAAGTAAACTTAATATGGATGTAATATAATAAAAAAATATTCTTATATGAAGAAATAATTAATGATTAAAGTTGAGAGATCACCATTTTTTTATAGTTGTCAGTAAAGACTATATTTTAGAAAACATTTTTGGAGTGATCTACAGCAATAAAACAGTAATTATAATTTATATTAACTCAGAAGAAAACAAGTAATTTATATATTTTAGGAAAGTCAAGACCTCTGAACTTTCTTGGACATACCAACCCAACCAAACTTATTAGTGTTCTATTTAATCAAAATACAGTAACACATTCTAAATTGTAACATATTACAATTTAGCCAATACAGATAATATGATCTCATAATAAAATAAACGTTGAAATACTTAATACAAATTAGTATTTTACGGTTTGCTTTTCTTAATAAAGGGTCAATACCCAATAATTCTTTTCTTATTAGGATTATTATCCAACTATAATAAACAACTATATTTTATTATAATCTCAAATAATTTGATAGTAATTGTTGAAACTAAAAAGTGATTAGCAATTTTTAATGTTTCACAGTAGATATAAATAAATAAATATAATTTTACATAAAAAAAGGTTTACATAAAAGTAAAAAAAAAACCATAAAATGTATTTATTAAATAATAATAATAATAATACTCTTTGTTTTAATGAATCCTAATATTATATATTAAAGCAAGTTAATATTTAAATATATAACTAGAAAAAAAGTGAAGTTAGTTTAGTTATAATGTATATTGACATAATAATCATTTTAACTACTTCAAAAGAAAAATACTATTTACATTCAAAAATTAGTTTGCAGGCTATTAGTCTGTTTTTAATACTATTTGTGTTTAAAAAAATATATATATATATATTTATATACTTACAAAAAATCAGATTTCTTGGAGTATTGTTTTCTACTTTTTTATTATAATGAATATCCTATTCAACTTAATTAATGTTGGATTAACAAACTTTTCATGATGTTATTTGCAGTCAACTAAATGCGTATTTTCAAGTTTTGAGAGAAAAGTTAAAAGCACACATAGCTAATGAGATAAAACTAAACAACGAAACATAGTAGAATAAATTTTAAACTAACAAACAAAAAGTATTTAACTTAATAGGTAGACAATATGTCTACAATTAAATATTAACGTAGAACATGTTTAGCTGTAATATATCAAAAGTTTAACTTTATAAATCAAAGTTTTATAACCTCTAATCAATCGGCGGCTATAACCGTGGCCACCACTACAACGCATCAACTGTGATAAAAACTGATAACAACAATTTTTTTCAGTTAGCATGAATGATAAGCAGATGGCAGCATCTATCTTTTAAATGAATGTCTTAAAGCTAATAAATTCAATTGACAACTTCCCTAAGAATGAACAATATAACTAGAAAAAAGAAGTGAAAAGATATTATTTGAATTAAAATACTTAAACATAAAAATTTGATGAAAATTATTCATTCAAAAACTATAATTACAAAATAGCATTCTGAATAATACTTTGTATTTATAATTATTTGAATGAACACCATGTATTCATTTAAACTAATTTTTATATTATGTTTTCAATATTGAAAGTGGTAACAAAAAAAAAGGAATAATCTTTTATAAAATGATAACTTCTCAATATTTGATTATTATAATACTTATGAAAAAAATTGAATTTTAATCATATTTATACACATAAGAGGACATTAAAGGGTCTTCGAAATATTTCAATAGCTCCCAATATTAAACATTTTGTGTAGTTTATTTATATGTTAGCATCCCCAGTCATTTAATTTTTGGGTACTTTCTCCAAATTATGATAATTATGTATATTGGCGCAAACAAAAATAAATTTGCGGTACTACATGTAATCTCTCTACTTTAAAAATAAACTATAACTTATTAACTAAACCCAACCCAATTATAAATGTAATTTTTCTAGAATTTTTGGTATGTTAAGCAGCCTTAGCATCCTTAGGATTTGCGTCTATGTTTATATATAAAAATAAAGTCACCAAAATGTTTGGTACCCTCTCATACTATAATGTTTAGTGCAAAATGGCCCGTTTAAAAGTTCACTCATCTCAAAAAAATAAATAAATAATAAAATAACGCTTCTGTCTCGATTATCTTATTTTGAAAACATATTTCTTTTTCTTACTAGTGTTTTATGATCTTACAAAAGAACGTATAGGTCCCTGAACACCGATGTTTCTCTGAAAAATTTTTCTTAGTTTTACGCCAATCTAAATCCACCACTAGTCCTAAGAAAACATCAACAAATTTTTCGTAGGTGGCATTTATACAATTTTTATATTTCAAGCCTGTCATATATAGAGGATTTTATTTAAGCGGGCGTTGACACATGGTTGACTACTTATTATTATTTTCATAGCTCTCCCAATAATATCAGACTACAATAAGTAATTTGTTCTTTCGCCTCCGTCTCAGTAAGGCCAATTACATTGATAAATTTAGCGTAGTTTGTATTTACGACTATTAGCTTCGATGTGAAGCTCAGAAGGTATTGGTTTTACTATTATTTTTTTTTTTTTCTGTGTCTGTTATTACTTTTTCTCAGCTCTCACCGAACGGATTTCTTTCAATGATACGTCAAAAGATCACAAATCGTATCTAGTTGAAGACATTACCCTCAAAAATTGAAAAAATTTCCCTCGTTCCCCGTAAATGGGGAAAACTCCAAAAAAAATTACAAATTTAAAAATAGCTAATTTTCGAAATTTTTTCAATTGTTTTTACTTAAAACTGCCATAACTTTTTCAAAATTGAACAAATCAATATAATTTTTTTAATAGATGCATAATGTTCTTACCTATCATTTGGTATATTTTTTTTTATAAATCTGACCCTAAACCTGCCCATGGGGGGGGATTTAAAATGACAACTATTTCACAAAAAATTAACTTTTTCAACTTAACTTTTGAAAGTGTTCCGGAAAGTCTGACACACATATATATATATATATATCTTAAATTAAATCTAATGTAATATACTTTATTATGGAAAATAAAAATTTCGGACTTTATTTTGTCTTCACGGTTAAAAAAGACATCAAATTTAATAAAAAAAAATACGATATTTGTAAAAAAATCTTTTTTATATTTCTAATTTTATTTATTTATTTGGTGTAAACGCCCAGGTGGGCTCAAGTACAATGACAATAAATATATAATAAACATCGTTGAAGTAAGATACAAGTATGTTACAATAATAGTATTAATTAAGTACATAATATTAAATTTAATTTACCAAAAAAGAAAGGTGATTTAATGATTTGCATTAGGCTACTAAATCAGTGTTTTAAGGAATACAAATCATTCATAATAAACAAATCAAATTTTAATTTATTGCACTCTCTGGCTATTCGATCAACAGGGTCATTAAAACGGTAAGATGTTCGATGAAAAGGGATTTCAAATGTGGGACAAGAACGCGAATGAAATTTAGGAACATGAAATATGGATTGTAATAGTTCTGGACAGGATATAACACCATTTACTAATTTAGAAAGAAAGCAGACGTCTATATATTTTCGCCTGTTAACAAGGGAATCTAAGTTAAGGGAAGCCTGTATAGAATTAAGTGATATTGACTTGAAAGGGTTATTAATAGAATTCATACGTCTCTTATATGCGATTAAACGTAAAAATCTTCTTTGTACACGCTCAAGCGATTCTATCAATCCAAGTTGTAAAGGATTCCAAATAATTGAGTAATATTCCAACGTAGGTCTAACTAAAGAAGTATACAACGTTTTTAGACACTGTTCGTTCTTGAATTCTTTGGTATTCCTAATTAAGAACCCTAGAGTTCTTAGGGACTTCACAAAGATATGATCAATGTGTGGCTAAAATGATAAGTTGGTTTTAAAAACTACCCCAAGATCTCTAATGGTACTAATATCCTCAATTTGATTATCAAAGAGATGATAGTCATTAATTAATTTCGTTCTTGAACGGGAAAAAGACATTTTGAAACATTTTGTGATGTTCAGTTTTAACCCATTTGAGTGGCACTAATCACAAAATCTGTTTGAATTTTATACTGATCAATAATTGTAATAACATTTGCATAAATTTTGAGATCATCAGCAAATAGTTGGTACTTACAGTATTTAAGCATCACCTATGTCCAGAATAAATAATGCAAACAACAGTGGTGATAAATGCCCCCCTTGAGGAACACCTGAAGGCACTGGTGTTTTATTTGATAAAAAACCATTAATTTTCACCTGTTCGAATCTATTCTCTAAGTGAGAACTAAACCAAGTTAAAAATTAATCAGTTATTCCATACGTTTTTAATTTTTCGATCAGCACTGAATGGTTTAGCGAATCGAAAGCCTTGCTGAAATCTGTGTAAATAACGTCCGTCTGAATTCCGGATTCCATAGAATTTACCAAGAAATTATAAAAATAGAAAAGATTAGTTTCCACTGATCGCCCTTTCCTAAAACCATACTGGTTATTATCTAAAATGGTTTTGAATGAAAATGTTAATACTTTTGTCACTAATTTATTTAACAATTTAGGTAAAGTTGATTGTTTTGCAATCGGTCTGTAATTTATTATCAAACTTTTGTTACCAGACTTAAAAATAGATGTAATAAAACTAATTTTCCATTGGGAGGGGAGAGTGCCAACAATTAAAGAACGATTAAATAATCTACATATGGGAACAGATAACAAGAAGATACATGACCGTAGTAAAATATTTGGGATACCATCCGGACCCGCGCACGGTTTAAATCTAAAAAATTAATGGTTTCAAAGATCTCACTAACAGTGAATTTAATATATGGTTGTGGATTCATTTTTTTGTAAAATAAACCGAACTGAAAATTTAGATTAGTGACCTCAGGACCACCCGTTGATGACTTGTCCTCAAGTACCATAGTAAGTGGTATGCATTTAAATTTAATTGGATTTTTTGTAAATAACGTAAGTTACATAATTTGGATTCTTGTTTGCATAAATTACGTAATCGCGAAATTTCATTATAGATATGCAGATTTTTTGTAATTTTAACTCTTTATGTAATCGTTTTTGTTGTCTATTAAATATTTTAATTCTCTACTATACCATTGAGGGTACTGGTTTTTATGTTTATAGACTTTAGGGATAAAAAAGTTAATTGCATTATGAATGACTGAATAGAAATTAGTTATGGTGACTGAAAAATCTAACGACTCATTTAATAAAGAATCTCAGTCAATGTTCTTTAAGTAAGCATTAATTGACTCATAATTAGCGTGTCGAAAATTAAATTCCAAGGACGGGGATGGTGATATAAGAGAGGAAACGAAATTTGGACCATTTATTTGAAGTGGAGGATGGGCAATATCAACAGAAACTAATGGAAATGAACCTTTTGATACTTCTAAAGTATTTTTATTATTTCTATAATTTGGTATAAAATTGTGTTGAAAAAACTGCTCATATGCAATAGTCTCAGCAAGAACCTTTGATTTATCAGAGGAATGACCAGATAATATAGCGTGATTTTGATTAGACCATTTTATTCCAGGTAAATTAAAATCTCCAACTATTATAAAAGTGTAGTCTGAAAAGATTACCCTTAAGTTCTCTATTTTGGCGCAATGGCATTTATAACATCAACAGAACTATTTGGAGGGATATAGATAGCTATAATAATAATTTTAAAATTATTTGATTTAAATGAAACGGCTAAGCATTCTAGAGACATATTATGTAAGATAAGAGCATTAGGGCAAAAACGATTTGAATAGCTATAAGGACACCACCTCTTTTAGAACTATCACTATTCAGATCATTTCGATCATTACGAAACACAGAATAGTCAGGCAAACCAATTTCATTACTATCGATATCATTTGTTAATCACGTTTCTGTTAGAATAAAATAATCGTAATGGTTTAAGGAAGCCAAGTTAACACGAACTTTATATTGCTATGTTTATAATGCTATAACTAATTGAAAAGTGTATCGATCAATACAATTTTTTTATGAGAAATAATATTGATATCCCTCTTTCATTCGACATACTTTTTTTTAAAATAACACCATTTCCCTTTACATATTTATATATTATTCATATATTACACTAAAAAATCAAAGAACTTGTAATCAGGATAGAAATAAGGAAATAGGAGATCATGTAGCTTTTGGAATAATCCACCAATTTTTTAAAATTGTATACTACCTATAGATGAAATGGATGAAAGTACTAGAGAAATACAAGGAGAGAGGCCGTAGTACATGTTGTTTGCTGACGATATAGTGTTAATAGGAGAAATTAGAGAGGAAAATAATCAAAGGCTAGAGGTATCGATATCAGCTCTTGAAGAAAAGGGTTTAAGAATAAGTAAGAGTAAAACAGACTATATAAAGTACGAGTTTGATAAAGGAGAACACGAGGTAGGTGAAATGAGAAGACCAGTGACAATAGGCGAGGACGTGATTGGAGAGGTGGAAAGTTTTAAGTATTTAGGATCAGTTGTGCAAAAGAGCGGTGGTATTGACGAGGATGTAAGACATAGGATTAATTGCAGGTGGTTGAAGTGGAGAGAAGCGTCTGGTGTCTTATGCGATAAAAGAATATCAATGAGGCCAAAAGGTAAATTCTATAAAACTGAAATAAGGCCAGCTATGATGTATGGTTCAGAGTGTTGGGCGGTTGATAAGAAAGTAGAGCAGAAAATGAGTGAAGCAGAGATGAGAATGCTTAGATTAATGAGAGGAGTGACTAGAGAAGATAGGATAAGGAACGAGCATATAAGAGGGAGTATAGGTTCAATCGTGGATAAGATGAGAGAAAATGGACTTAGATGGTCTGGTGATGTTAAGTGGAAGTTTAGAATAAAGGTGTCTGACCTCAAGTAGTTGGGATTAAGGCGAGGAAGAAGAAGAAGAAAAACGTCTAAAATCGAAACTTTGGGCTATCATATAATCGTGTTTAATTTGTGAGCGTGTATTTGATCCATAAATTAATATATTTAGTTTCCATCGAAATAGCGTAGCCAGCGTATACACCGTTCTGGACACAAACAATCACTATTATCTAATCTCTATTGGATCGTCTGGAATAATCCCTGTTGAGCGTTACATTTCATATTTCGTGTGTATGACATATGTGAAACGTAACGACGTTTATTAGCGTTTATCCAACATGGTATCTATTACATTCGATGTGCAATGTTATCAATATTATTTGTTTTTAAATCTCAACGAAATAGAATAATTAGCATTTGTCTGAAATTGTGTTCGAGTCAATAAAAACAATAATCTATGTATAAAAAATGGTTTAGTAAAATTTTTTATATAAGCTAAATTATATCAACTCATCATAAAATTTTCGTATACGATCACATAAATTTATTATTATTATTTCTCATTAATACACCCTTAATTAGTTTTAATGTTTCATTAATAAGCCCTTAATTCATTTTAATTTTTCATTAATAAACCCTTAATTTATTATTATTTTTCATTAATACACCTTAATCTCTTATTATATCCAAAGAAAGGGACAGGATTTGATAAGATCCGACTGAGCTTTGGTGAATGAATTATTTTAACTCATTCGAGATATTTTCAAAATGGCGAATATACATACCGAAATTGTAAAGGTGTAATTATTCCCATTCCAAAGAAGACATCAGCTATAAAGTGTAAACAATATCAAACAATTCGATTGCTCTCGCTTGTCTCAAAGATTCTTACAAAAATTATCTATAAGATAACACGGCCGCCGGGGATTGACGGCCGGTTATAGAAAGTGTACCGGAAATCATGTGAAAAAAAGAGGCACGGTACGGGATTAGAACCCGCGACCCAAGGCGTCGTAGAGACAAACCTTACCACTAGGCCACCGTGCACTTATGATTCAGATCCCGATACACTTTCATTTAGGTTGATAACGTGATGTGCGGCTGAGGGAAACACGGTACCGTGTCAATGAGAATGGAAAAGAAGATAGAAGAAATATTATTATTAAATCAATTCGGATTTAGAAAAAATATGATTACGAGTGAAGCGATATTAGCTTTAAGATTAATAGCAGAAAAAAGAATACGGAAAGATAAGTAGACGTTTATTGCTTATGTTGACATTGAGAAGGCATTTAATAATGTCAACTAGAAAATAATGTTAAAAATGCTGAAAAGAGCAACCATGGTAAGAAATAGTAATCATACAAATGAGTCATATTCCTAAAGAGTCCAAAATAAAGAAAGAAGTTAGACTTTTTTACCTTTAATATTTAATGCCTACATTCAAGAGGCCATTAGTATTAATCATCGCTAATTCTTAATTCATTATAAATTTTCATTAAAACTCCTTAATTCATTATAATTTTTCAATTAAGCCCCCTAAGTTCATTTTTATTCCCCCCTTAATTCATTTAAAAATGTATTTTTATTCCCCCTTAATTCATTTATAAATATTTTATTCTCCCTTAATTCATTTTTAAATATTTTTTATTCCCCCTTAATTCATTTAAAAATATTTTTATACCCCCTTAATTCATTTTTAAATATTTTTATTCTTCCTTAATTCATTATATATATTTTATATACACCCTTAGTTCATTTAAACTTATAGCGAACGAGTCGGCGTACATGATATTAATTAATTTTCACATATTTATATATTTTTATTTCGATTTTATTTTAAATATTAGTTTTCTCCAAATAGGCGTTTAAAATATGCGTATAGATTTAAAATGCATGCAAAATCCGCGATTTTTTAGTAATTTTTGTGGTTTTCGAATTAAATTATTTTTATATTTTTTAGTTTTTAATATATTTTTAATTTTCATTAAAATAAATACTATAGAATTTTTATATAATACATAATTTTGTATGTCATTGATAATTATTATTATATTATTTATTTATTTAAACACCCGCATTGAAATATAGGCTCATATCACAATTTTCGTGAAAATCAGTATGGATTTTTCTTTGCCGCATAATCGCATGAAAGTTTTATAGTTTGTACAATCCATGTAATGCTTTTTGCACTTCATTATTTCAAAACTCAACTGCGATTGGGACGAACATTTAAAATACCGTACTGTAAAACGTTACAAGAATTCTCACTTTCTGTAGATGAAGATCAAAAAGAGAGATGGAGGGATGCTATTGAATGCGATATGAGGACAGCTGATGTGAGCGTAGATGATGTTGGAGATCGTGTCAAGTGGAAGTTTAGAATAAGGGTGACCGAACCCAAGAAGTTGGGATTAAGGCGAGGAAGAAGAAGAATAAGAAGAGTTTGGGGAATGAATGAATGATTAAATGAATACTATGAAAAGGGGCAAAGCAACAAAAAAGCCGAAGGCAGACAAAAGTACAACGAATTTATGAGTGGTGTGGACCGTAAAGACCAAATCATAAGGTACTATCCTTTTGGATAGGAAAACACTAAGGTGTTATGCTAAAGTCGCGTTACATATCTTTCATGTAATGATGTTTGTTCATCAACTATGTAAGAAGCAGCCTGGAATTCGAAACATCACATTGATAGACTACAGGGATTCTGTGATCAATAAACTCATATATAACCATCGGCCAAAAATCGCAAAACTCAGAACTACATTTAATTTCTTCAGTTCCGAGAAACATGAAAAATGGGCCGATTAAGAAAATGTGTGTAATTTGAACCAAAAACCAAAAAAAAGAGTGGAAATAAAAAATTTCTGCGACGAATGTACAGATAAGCAAGAATTATACTTAAATACGTGTTTCAAATTATACGTTCATTATTTAGTTTTTCAATTTTTTACGAAACGTTTCTATTTCCAGTTATTTACGAGTATAGTAAGTTGTCGATCTATTATTATTCTATATTTTAAAATAAACTGAAATAAATTATGTAATACGTTCTAACCATGTGAAAGTTTGTCAATATATTATTTATCATAATGGCGTGTAGACGTAGAAAAACAAATACGAAAATTGTCGATTACCGCATACGAAAAGAATGATGTTCTCTGATGCTGATGTCGTTTTTTTTTCTGTTAAAATAGAACATTGGTAAAAATAAGTTTAAATATATGTAAAGTAGTAGAATAAATAGAACATTTAAGACCAAAAAAAATTTCCGCGTAAGATGGTCGTAAAATTCGAACACATGTCGCAGTCAATGTGTTAATACCAATCAAAAAAAATTCAAAGAAACTTGAGCTGCAGAGCCTTTTTTTTTAGCATAATCCTACAATAGTTATTTATGCTGCCATCTATTACATAGTGAATAGCGAGAGATACAGTCAGGTGGTTCGTCAATGGCCACAATATGTGCAATCGTTATTGTGTCCGTAAGAGGATCGTATGGGAAGTTTGTACACCTTGCTTAACGGTTTTGGATTTCGAGTTCAAATAATGTACTAAATATCAGTCTTCATTCTTATCTATTCGGTGCTCATACTATTGTACAATTGATAAATGTACAACATAGTCATAATTGAAGGAGAAATACCCCTTACTACGCTGGAGGGCGCTGTATTTCATAGTTATCATTATTATTTTGTAATAATATTTATATTAACGGTTAAATATTTCTAACAAGTGTAATGTAATTATTTTGAATTTTTAATGTTTTTTTTGGCCAGTATTTGTAATCGTGATCTGTTTGTATTTTTTTTAAATTTTTTTTATTTGACATTTTTAGATAAATATGATAATAATGGAAACTTTTTGGAATTCTAAGTAACGTTTTAATTATTTAATTTTTTTGTATTGTATCAACCATCATGGCTGAACGATCCAACCTTCCAAATATAACTTCGTGTTCTCAATTTCGTGCTACAGAAACTGTAAGTAGAAATAATTATTTAATTACACTCTATTTTCTTTTCATTCTATTTAAAAAACCAACATTGAAATATTTAAAAAAGTAAACTTATGAAACCAGTTAAAATTTTCTTAGAAATATATTTTCTTTACAACTAATTAAACTTTTTATCTTTAAAACCTTAAAAAAATTTTTTGCCATACTATTAAATGTGTATTATTAAATAAACTATTCAATTTAAAATTTATTTCTATTATAACTTCATATTTTTGTCTTTTACATAGTGGCAAAAGTTAGTTGAACATTTTAGATGCAGTATGCCATTAAAATCCCATAGATACCAGCTTTGGTTTAAAGAAAACTGTTTTACTGGATGTGAAGCAGTTGATTGGATGTACAATGAAGGTTCTGCTGGAAAGTTGCAAAATTTATTCAATAAAGAAATAACACGTCAACAAATTATTACTTTATTGCAAAAGTTTTATGAAGCAGAAATTTTTAAAGCTGTTAATCCTAATTTAAATAGATTTAAAGATAGATCAGATTTGACACATCGGTGANATTTTAGTGCTCAGATTTTCAAAAAAAATTTTATCAACGAAAGTACTTTGTCACCAGACTCCGGGAAAATTATTGGCAAAGTTCGGAAAATTTTTGCGTTTTAAAATTTCAACTATTTTTGAGAAAAACACTCGCTAACACTAGTGTTTTATGACTTAAAGTTTGAAAATTTAATCGAACCCGCCCAAATTCATTCTGTTAATTTCTCACTATTTTACGAGCTTTTTTTTTAAGTCCACACGCATGGTTTCAATATGAGCATCGACTCATTTCTGCGCATATGTTCATTCTGAACCTTAATTTGTGTAATATGTATTTTTATTAGTACACTATTTTGCATTTACAAACAGCCCTATATTTTATTAAGGAATGTTATATGTTATATATAAATTTGAAGACGCTTATAATTACATAAGTTTGTACATTATATGGTGTATGAGTCTATGAGTTAATCATTTAAATTGGGATTCATCTATGACAACTATGCTGTTTAACGTCAAATACAATTACCAATATTTTTATCAAAATTAAATTTTTACATAATCTCACGTATAATAACTTGATCAATTTTTTTGTAATTATTCTATAATATAAACACAATTATTATAATTAGAATATTAATAATTTTTGTGTATTTAAGGGAAATATAGGCTCCTCTTGAACCAGCACTATCAATATTTTTTAGGCAACTTCTAAGAAATAAGGACCTACTGTCCTTTTTTTTTTATTATTACTTTTATTTTTAGCAAAAAAATTGTTCCTTATCCTATCTTCTCTAGTCACTCCTCTCATTCATCTAAGCATTCTCATCTCTGCTTCACTCATTTTCTGCTCTACTTTCTTATCAACCGCCCAACACTCTGAACCATACATCATAGCTAGCCTTATTTCAGTCTTATAAAATTTACCTTTTGGCCTCATTGATATTCTTTTATCGCATAAGACACCAGATGCTTCTCTCCACTTCAACCACCCGCAATTAAACCTATGTCTTACATCCTCGTCAATACCATCGCTCTTTTGCACAACTGATCCTAAATACTTAAAACTTTCCACCTCTCCAATCACGTCCGTAATGTATAATATCTTTTTAAATTAAAAACTAAAAATAAGTTTTTAATTTAAACTTTTTTTTTATATATATATAGATTTATTGTACCAAAAAATAGCATGAAAAGTATAAGTAAAGGTTCAGTACTCTCTTCATTAAACTTATTCCTTATGAATAAGCCACAATCGTTGTCTCCTCAACCTATAAAGAGAGATAAAGTTATGTCTAATCATAGAATGAAATCCTATTCTATGGAAAATGTTGCAATGAATACTTATTTGAGTGAAAATAATAAAATTGCAAATTATGTGATAAACAAGTAAGTAAATTATAATCCAACTAAATTAAATATTAATAATACAAATAATTTTTGTTTTTATAAAATTAATATACTGTATATATAACATTAATAGTATCATTATAATTAATAAAAAAATGTTATATTAAATTTAATCTCCATGCAAAAATGTATATTGATGGTGTTTTGCAAAAAGGGTATATACTACCTAAAATAAAAAATAATTAAATAAAAATATAGTGAATTATTCTCTGTATAGTAGTTATAAGAAATTTAAATGCCCTAAAGAAAAAAAATATTATGAAAATGTTTAAAGAATGTTTATAATTGGAATTATTAGTAATTTTTTTGAGTAAACGAACTAATTTTAAATTATCACATTTTACCAATTAAAAATTAAATTTGTATTATTATAATTATATTAAAGATAATTAATGAGAATGTCATATCATTGACTAAATATAAATTATCAGTAGTCATATGGTCTTCTATTTAATAATATTTTGAAGCATTGTTTTATCAATAAGATTTAGAAGTGAAAACATTTAACATTTAGAATATTAAATAATCATAGATATTTATAATAAATAATCGGAAAATCTGTAATGACTAAAAGACAAATACCACATAAAATAAATTTAGACAAAAAGCCATTCAATTATACATTTGGTAAAAAAAAGCACATACCACACTACCACCACTTTGAATTAAAATAATTTAAATTCACGCATGTTTATTTATTAGAATGGTATATATTAAAAATTATCAATATGTTTACTATCTGTTGGTATACCAGAGATTTACTGATTTTAATGGCATCCTTTTTGAAAATTATTTTGTTCCTCCTGAACAATTTCAATTAAATAGTATATGTCGAATAAAGATATATACTACATAAACAAAACACCATCAATATCTATTGAACAAGAGGATTCTTTCTTTAATCTGAACTACTTTTATCTTAAGTATAGTATTATGATTGGTTGTGAAACAGATTCCTAGCAGACCATTTCTCCAATGCCCAATTTTTCGAATGGACCATTTCTGTCAATTTTTGTTATTTAATTTTATTAAGATAATAAAGGTAGGGCAACTATTACAAAGCTTATAATAGGACATACACACTTAACTCTTTTATCTTAATCAGTAAGGATTCCAGACCAAATTGCAATACATCCATATATCAATTGAACACATCATAACCTATTGCCCAAAGAGACAAATGAACGCACAGTATTCAAGATTTTCACTAACACTTAAAGTAGCACTGATGAGGACAGTTCAAATTGTAATCTAATAGCAAAAAATAAAATTTCTTTGATAGCAAATTGTGGTTCTGTTAGTTTAAACTGACCTTCATATTTTCTGTATACATTATATGTATACAAGTAAATGTATCTATTTAGCACGTTTATTTATTTTAAATTGCAGCAACAAAGTACTAGTGTATTATTGGTATTGTCAAAGAGTTAGTTTACAATGTTCTGCATATAATATAACAAATACGGCAGAATAGGTAATCGTTTTGTTTCTCCAGGAAACAAAATATTAGAGAAATAACTTGTCAGAATTGTGGCTCTGGGAATGTATCCCAAAATCGTTATAATTAATTATATTTTTTTAATTTACAATTGAAATATTAATAATTACTAACAAAATTTAAGAATTTTTTTCCAATTTCTATTTCATTTGTAATTTATTCTTGAAATGACAAAAATATACTAATTGTCAGGATTTCAATTCTCTACAGACTTCAAGATTGAAAAAAATTAATCAAGTAAAAAATTAATTTTTACTGAGATTTGAATATATCATAAGGTAAACTGATGACTTTAAAAAAAAAATTGAATAACAGCCACCTAATTATAAATAATATACATCTGAGACTTAGATTACTATATTTACCAATTTTACACAGTTTAGTTGAAATATATTTGTAAACAATTAGCTACAATAAATGTTTTCATTTTTATATTTACAGTTTATCTATGATTCTAAAAAGTTTTAACATGGATGACTTCTTGAACATTGAAAATATAAATAAACAATGGATTATTTTAAATATTTATAATCCTCAGAAAAACGAAGAGGGATTATTTCCTCACTGGGTTAAAACAGCAATGGACAGTTTAGTTAATGGTACACATTTTTATAAATAAATGATTGAATACATTTTAATCAAAAGCATTAAGATAGATTAAAAATAAATTTTAAGACTATTGCTGGAGATATAGTAAATGTTAAAAAAAAAAATTATTGCTTTTGATTTCTAAGAAAATTTTAATAAAAGTTTGCTTTTTCAATTGATTACTTAAATTATTATAATAATAATCTATCAAAAAATAATTTCTTTTGATTAAATCAAATATATGTCTGATATATACTCTCCAAATGAATTTCCTCTTTTAGAATTGTTTTTATTACTAAAAATGTGTAACTACAAAAATTATTAATCTTAATTTAATTACAGATTTGGATAAAGAAGATTGTGCATATCCTGGATTTAAAGCTGATGTTTACTCAGTAATAAAAGATTATTTTTTGAATTCTGAAGAACCTATTATTCCAATTACGTTTTATGAGTTATTTATATCAATTTTAGTAATAGTAGAAAGACATGATCATATATGTGGTAAAAAATCAAAATCATCTGAAAATTGTAACCTGAAATATAATTCTTCAACAACTTCTACTACAGAATCAGAGTATTTAAGAAATCTTAGTAAAAGTGAAAAGAGTTTTGATAATTCTATTTACTATAATTTAATGTCTATGTCTATAAGTAGTTGTAGTAGCGCTTCTTTTTATGAGTCATGTGAAGTTGAACAAAGTAATATGGAACATAAACCATTAAATAATATTCAAAAATTGTCAAAACCAAAACTATATAGGACTACAAGTTCACCAGAAATATCTTCAAAAACACGATCTTATTATGATCGAATAAAAAAAAGGAGACTGGGACGTACTACATCTAATAATTCAGTTAGCACAAAGAAAAATAGTGAATTAGATAAAGGAGTTTTCTCTGACAACTATGGGTTTGCTAATGAATCTGTTGATCTCAATAAAAGAATTCTAACTTCTTCTTCCGGATATGTAAATTTTGCGTTGTTCCAATCTGAAGAAATTAATCATGATAATATTAATGGGATAAATTTAGATATGGCTGTATCATCTATTCAAAATTTAGTTGATAACTCCATTATTGATAGTAAAATAAATTCTACTTACAAATTATTCAATGGTGTGAAGTAAATTATTTAATATACATATTTTTAAATTTATTTAAATAAATTTATTTTTACTTTTTAGAAATTATGTAAAATGATCATTAATTTATCTTAAATTATTAAAAAAAAAATTTTAGGTCTCAATGATAAATCCATACATTTAGGAATTGTACTTTATCGGTTACTATGTCTTTGCCTTCCACCATTAAATAGAGCAAAATTACAGTTATTTCTTAAGTTTATTTCAAATTTATCAACTAAATATTCAAAAGTAAGTTATTCAAAGTTTTTACAAATGTGTATTTTTAATACTTAAATAATATTTGTTGTTTTAATATTTAATTTCTTTATTCAAAATTGAATGGTTAGTGCATTTATAGAGAATTTAGTTTGATAATAAAATTTGATCAAAAAAATATAAGATACTTTAAATTTTTTTTTGCCTAATTAACACTTGTAGGCATGTATTTAACTAAGACTAAATTAAACCTCATAAGTTTCTGAGGACTGTAAAGCCTATAAAAATACATAGGGTCACACTTAAAACGCAATTTTTTTACCCAAAATTTTATAAAATATGTTTGTTAATTAGATGACAATTAAAATAAAATTTAAAAAATTTTTCGCTGTATTATTTGTTATGTAAAAAAATGATAATTTAAAAACAAATATTTAGGTATGCAAACATATTTTTTTTAATTATATTTTTGTTAAAACTAGTATTTTTAAAAAAATACATTTTCATATGATATTATTAAGTGCTTATATAAATTTATTTTTAGGTCTCAGAAAAATTGTGCTCTACTGTTCTTAGACAAAATGTAGATCAATTTGATTATGATTGCTTAGCTTCCGATGTTGTAATGTTTTTAATACATAATCATGAAACAATATTTTTACCAATAAACACAAATAAAATACTATCAGAAAAATTTAATTTTCGAAATAGTGAAGATGAGAATTTTTACAGTGTAAGCGATTAGTAATATTTATTTGCATTTAATGATAAGTTACAAATCTCATAAAATACCTATCATATTGATGAATGATTAAGGTTAATAATTTTCATTTTATTGGAAAAATTGAATTCATTTTTCAATAAATGTGTTAATTTTTATCTTTATCTATTCATTAATGAGCTAATTTTATACTTCATTAAACTTAATATTGTTATTTTATTATTATCTATGTATTATAGGATAATTTAATGCATTACTGTCAACGAATATCTGACCAAGAATTTGAACAACACAGGAGCAAAGAATCTAAAGATGCTCTAATTGAATTATTAGATCAAATCATTAATTGTTCTACTATGACAACAAAAGAAAAAAATAAACGTTTAAAAATGGTAAATCTTTTATTCTTAAAATTATTTAAAAAAATGAATTTAATAAGTTTTATTTAGAAAAGTAATTTAACCATAAATGTCTGACACATTAAAAAAAAAAAAATTATAAACATTAAGTGTTTATAAGTTTTATTTGTAAATTTTTTATTTTATCAAAATATTAAAATTAATTATGAAACAAAAATTACCAAATAGCAGCGATTCCTTTTGTAACAATAATCTCTAACTTATCTCAAAGATTAAATTTACAGCTCATTTTTTTTAGCCTTGTTTGGTAATTATTTTCATTAAACAAAAATAACTAGATAGTTTTTATTTTATATGCGCAGGAAGTATTTTTTCATTATTTGAATAAAGCTTTAAGGTTTTACACTATAAAAATATGTACTAAACATATAATTATGATAGATATTATTATTATACGTTTAAATTTTAGTTTCAAAAGTTATACCCTGATGTCTATGAAATGAGGTTTATACTACAAGATGACAAAAAAAAGAATTTGATTCATTCCATTCAAAGCAGAAACTTCATTAAAAATCTAAGAATATAGTTTTTCTAGGATTTCATAATATTTTAGTGTTAAAATTTTTTTTTTTTTGTATGTATATATATAACAAAGGTGCTATTTAAACAAAATTCATTTTTTGTAATACTTATTAACTTGTATTTATTTGTAATGAAACTTTTTATAAAATATCTTGATTGCAAATAAAGTGCAAACATTGTAATTAAATTATTAGTATGATTTTATTATACGTCAATTATTCATAGAATATATATTTCTCTGCTTCTAAATCAAAAAAAGTTCTATAGTGACTTTTGAGGGAATATTGACTTACTACTCTACCAATTTTTAATCTGAAAAAATAACCTCTAAATTATCTTTATTGTGCTTTTTGTGTAAAAATATGAGTAAATTAAGATTTCTCTTTCTACGTGCTCTTTGAATTAACCTCAAACTTTCTTGCTTTATAAAAATACAGATTTTATTATGCATAGAGGTTTTGTTATTTTTTTCTTTGTAATTTCAAGCTAAAAAAATTAAAAACTACAATATTGTAATAATAAGTTTGAGAAAATAACAAAAAGTTACATTGGAATTATTTTAATTTTTGAGACTTATAACTTTAAATTATAAATAAGAATAATAATTCTCAATAGTCTTACACAATTGCATTCTATGGAGAGAAAAATGGTTAACCCCATTAAGTATAATTGTCTATGAACCTCTTTTTCTTAAACCCCCTGGTCTCATAATAGACCTATGAACAATTCTAGATTATTAACGGCCATAGTTTTAAAGTTAACAGTGCAACCAACATCAAAANGTCTCATAATAGACCTATGAACAATTCTAGATTATTAACGGCCATAGTTTTAAAGTTAACAGTGCAACCAACATCAAAATATGCAGAAAAAAACGTTTGTTATCACTAATTTTTTTCTTTCAAATCCGTTTTTAAAATTTAAAATAAATTGCACTGTAAATCAATATTAAGTTTGATAACAAAATAATCGATTAAAAATGATTTTGGAAAAAAAAAGTGGGACTGAATAGATTAATAATAGCAATAAATATTTAAAGTATAAAAAT